>NC_090225.1:13847500-13962500 GCF_024489055.1 Chanodichthys erythropterus
GCCAAATGGTGTGCCCATGTTGTGGCCCTCTGCCTCTTCAGAATTCACAATGTAAGAGATTGTAGATGCACACATTGTCCTCTAGCTTGGGAAACATTGTTTATCTGTATCATTTATCGTATAATATTAGAGATATTTAATTGTGCATGCTTTATTTAGCCTATTTTTAAATTTAGATAATCCTAATACTTACTCGAAGTTGATCTTTAAATTTAATATCAATGTTAAATGTAATATTTAGCAAATCTGAAAACTAATATATTTTGTATCTCAGAAAACACTACTTTTCAGGAAATGGAAAAACACTTTTTAAAATAAAAGCTGCCTTGTCAAAGTTGATATTGTGGCTATATATATATGATCAGACACTTGAATGTGTAATTATATTATTAACATTTTACCAAAACCAAGCTTAAATTGAGTTATGAGATTTTTGACCAAGGGTTTTTTGTCCATCATTAGAACAGCCGCATCTAAGGCAGTAAGTGCATTGCATTACGTTTTCATCACCTTACAGATTATAGTTTACCGTAGCTATGTGGGCACTTTGGTCTCATGTTATTAAAGTCCCCATGAAATCAAAATTTAATTTGATGACATCACCCTGCACTTCAGCTTCTCATCAGATTTTCTGGCCAATCAAATGCTCTCTTGAATCTAAAGTGTCCCATCCCTTACATTATATGGCCGAGCTGTGATATAAACAAAACGCTATTGGCTATTTTAAAAAAGAGGAGGGGCTGTTTGATATGTCCGCCTTACCTTCCGGTTTCAGTGGAAATTATGTCAACACATTGAATAACTCTGCATGTTTCAAGGCACTTCAGTGGGCCTTTAAAGATGAAGTGCTACGCACAAGCTATTTGACCATGCTATAATTCGACGACAGATGCTAAGTTAAGACACTCTTCTCCCCTCCTCAAATACATAAAACATTAGCCTTTAAATATACATAATTTGTGGTTTTGAGTAAAGAAAATCTTGTACTTAATCAAATAACCAGTTCTTTATTTCCATTGCATTGCAAACAAGCAGAGATGGTCCAAACTTTATTCGTGATAAGGGCTGGGTGGTAATGTTTCTGTTTATGAACTAACACTGCAACTTCATTTGTAACATACTTAAGGTTCAAAAAAATGAATACATTAAAAGAAAACTACTTAAGGCTACAGTTCTAATTATATCTCAAACCGACATATACACAGGAACTTTAATACGCACAGTGGCCTGGTTCAGATGGACATATCTGTGGGGAAGATTTCACGTACAGCACATGCACGATCTGTCTCTAGGTTTCTATCTGTGCAGAGTGACCGTGGGCGTGAGAGCACTGAGAAGCTTTTGATTAGGTTTGATGCCTCCCTGTGGAGTCAAGAGGGTGGAGGGGGTAGGATCTGCTCTGCTGTGATATCCAACCCCCCCGTAGGAGGGCCTGCCACAGTCAGATAGACCCGGCGGCCCAGGCCGTGGGTGGCATTTAGCATTTGCATGTGGGTTTTGTCTTCTGCTTGCTGCCGTTGGGGGAAATTATAACAAACTTATTTTGCATAAACTTTTCTAGCATGGTTTGGTTTTGTTGTACATAACAAATACACAATTCCCCTGTTTAGTTTCTTATAGCTGTCGCTAGAAATCCATTGCATTTATTTGTATATAATATTATAATTTTGGAAAAGTAAAGGAAAAGGGCAACATGACACCTGCCCATATTTGAAGGTTTCGGTATTTCTTATCTTAAACAGTCTCTTGGCAAAAAGCTTTGAGAATTTTTCATTTTAATGCACTTACTATCATTGTGCATTCCTGTGTGTTGCAACCAGCTCTAGAGTCTATTCTGCTATTGTGAGTTCAATAAACAGTATATTCTTAGTTCTCCTAAGCTATGAAACCTTTATCAGCCACACAGGAATTTTAGTAAATCATTGACACTTAAGACTTCATATCTTGCAGCAGAATCTCTTCACTTGCTGCTTTGCGTGTTGAGGCCATGTCTGATGAGGTTAACTATCATTTTCTCACATCACAGCCTGCAGCCTAAAGTTCAAATGCTTTAGGGTTGACATTTAGACCACCTACTTGATGGTATCGCAGAGATTGTCACACAGTTTAATGCATTCCTGCAGACTTTATTCTAAATCCTTAGCAGAACATAAAAACAAGAAAGATAGTCACTGAACTCATAGTTCAGATAGTCATTGATACTACTGGATTATAATATAGTATAGTAGCTAGAGAGGCATGCACCAGTGATAAACGTTGTGTGTCAAGTCATTAGACCTTTCATTTTGTATCATCTCTGTGCCCTTTAACTATTTGAGTGGGCTTGTGTGTTCTTTTTTTTTCACATGTAGTGAGCTGTCCTCACAGCTCAAATTGCACCAATATATCTCACCATACTAATTAAGCTGGTTGCAACTTGGATTAAAAACATTTTAACTGACCTGATTTGAAAACATTATAAACCAAAATGACCATAATTTTCCCCAAACTGCTTTTGAATATTAACAACCAGGGTAATTACAGGGTAACCTTTTGCTGGAATGCCGTCTTTTAGCCAGTTTTCATGTTTTTCACATTTGCCATTTACTTGAATTGTCAAATATTGCAAGAATCCTAAGCCATTTCCAATGTTGACCACTGCCATAATGGACAAATTGAATGAGCGTTTGGGATCAGCAGAGGGGAGATGCTATGTGGTTCCTGAAAAAAGGTTTGCTGAATACATTTACCAAATTTGAGATTAATATTTTAATATTTAAAGTTATAAAATGTAATATATTCATTTTCCTTGGCTATAATAATATATAATATAATATAATATAATATAATATAATATAATATAATATAATATAATATAATATAATATAATATAATATAATATAATATAATATAATATAAAACACTTTAGGGTTTTCTCACTATTAACTAGTGGCTGTTTATTAGAACTTATAAAGCACATACTAATACCTTATTTTGCATGACCATATTCTACATCCCTAATCCTACCCAATACCTAAACTTAACAACTACCTTATTAACTATTAATAATCTGTAATTAGGAGGGTTTTTTTTAGGGAAAAGTTGTAGTTATTAGTTTTTTAATGAGATATACACTACCGCTCAAAAGTGATCGGTAAGATTTTTAATGTTTTTAAAAGAAGTTTTGTCTGCTCACCAAGGGTGCATTTACTTAATTAAAATCTTACCGATCCCAAACTTTTGAGCGGTAGTGTGTGTGTGTGTGTGTAATATATATAAAATATCTTTTAGATTTAAAAATTCATCATAATGAGGATCTTTGGCATCAAGAAGATTGAAAACCCGCTGAGTTAGTATACATTTTGTGTGAATTATCTGCAGAACGATCAGTCTCATATTGTGTATGAAAGTATGTGGTCTCTCATAGTTAGACTCTCAGCCATGTGGCTAATCCAGCACTCAGTCATACTGGGGTGTCATGTCCAGGAATCCTAAATGTTTCCGTCCTCCTTATCCTCAGTGCAGTTCTCCAGGTCTATCCTTCATCCATCCTCTTCACCCCCCCAATCCTCCATCTCCCAGACACAGCCAACACATTTCACTCCAGTAGTTCACAATGCTTCCCCCACGGGACACTCTGCATTCTCTTTAATAATCTCACTATGAGCTAAAGAGAGAATTAGCTCTGATCGGCTCAAAGCATGTCTATCTGGAACTCATATATTATGTATGGGCCAGTTGCAAATGAGGGGTTTTCTGCTCATGGTGGAGACACATGCTGGAGGAAAGTACCAGGTGATGGCACACTGGGACAGCCACCTGAAGGCATCAAAGCCTCCAGACACATTAGAAATGCACAGAGTGTTTGCTAATGAGCAGACTGCACCCGGTTTAGTTTGCACTAATGAGTAGGTTAAAACACTGAAGCTTAATTTCAGTTATGTCGACCAGCTTCAAATATCAGTGACTCTTTGAATGTGTTTGTCTATAGGCTTCTGCAGTGTGTCTTCGAGCACCTGTGTCAGAGTCCCTGTCCAGATTACAGCGGGATCAACTCCAGAAGTTTGCACAATACCTCATCAGTGAACTCCCACAGCAGGTGAGGCATGCATTTTTTTTTTATTTTTTTTTATTTTTGTTCTTATAAATTGAGATGCTCTCATTGTTCATAGCTTCTCTGAGCTCTAAAGTGTCTTTGCACAGCTCTAAATAACTGTGATGAAGTGCACACAGTGGCCTCATTGTCCATATTAGGGTGTGATGGCTCAGATTTCTCACAGTTCAGTTTGTATCACGGTTCTGTGTTCATGGCTTCGGTGTGGTTCTGTAAATACTTGGTACAGTATGTGACGGAAAATAATTACCAATAGTATTTAAGTGGTAAATGCTAATGTTTTATATTTTTTCAAAGAGACTATGTATAATGCCATCATAATCTTAATATTATTACTTTTATATAATATTATATTTAACATTTAATATTTTTAAATATTTTTTTATTATCGCTTAAATATATTAAAAAAAAAAAATCTTTGATCAGATAATTTGTTTCATCTGATGTTAAATTAATTTCTGGCTTTGTTATGTGCTGTTTTGTATCTGCAGATCTTGCCGACAGCTCAGCGTCTTTTGGATGAGCTTCTTTCCTCCCAGTCTACGGCTATTAACACCGTGTGTGGAGCCCCGGGTATGCACTGACCTACAAACCGCAATTAATGAATTTCTAATCTTCTGTGAAGATATGCAGATCTTGTATATATATATCCTCATTTTTCTTTTCTAACGATTGGTTCAACAGATCCTACTGCTGGCCCTTCAGCTTCTGACCAGAGCACCTGGTATCTAGATGAGTCCACGCTCAGTGACAACATAAAGAAGACCCTGCACAAGTTCTGTGGCCCCTCACCAGTTGTGTTTAGGTAAAGGCAACCAGACTGGTACTACCTAGAGTGTAGCACTGTTTCCAGTTGTCAACTGTGTACTGAACCTTTGTTTCTCAACCAGGCAATCTTGAGCTTAGGGGGTACTTTTTTTTAATTTGTGTGGATGAAGAATATTCCTCCCCAAGTAGTAAATATATATTCTGTTCTTTTTTTTTTTGCTTGTTGTTCTCAGTGATGTGAACTCCATGTATCTTTCGTCCACTGAGCCTCCGGCAGCTGCTGAATGGGCTTGTTTGCTGAGGCCCCTACGAGGTAGAGAGCCAGAGGGCATCTGGAACCTTCTGTCCATCGTCAGAGAGATGTTTAAGAGGAGAGACAGCAACGCTGCACCTCTGTTAGAGATCCTCACTGAACAGTGTCTCACCCACGAACAGGTACCAAACCTGACTCTGCCACACTTCACACCCCATGGTGACGGTTTGTGTAAAAAATTGCATCATCCTGCTGCAAACACTTGTCACATTTGTGCCTGAATTCAAGCCATTTTATTTTGTATTTTATTTTATTTCAAAATGAAATTAAATATTTAGTTGTTGACTAGGGCTGAATTAATCGAAAAGTAATCGAAACTGAAATTCAGAACATCTAACCGATGTAATTTTCCCATGCCAATTATTTGTTTTTTTTTATCCTGTTAATACTTCCCCCTTAAAAACATACTACCGTGTGTGTAGCCACGTGACTCTGCCCCGTCCAGTCAGTGGCATAAAAGCAACACGGAGGTGAATGCCGGTTCAACACATAGTGATGGCGTGCGAGCAGTGAGCCTTGCATCTTCACTAAACTTTGTCAGTTGTATTTGTTATAAGGATTACCACTTTGGACATTCAAGCGATTTTAGAAGATTGGATGTATATTATTCCGAGCTACCGTGCTTGTGCAGCTACATTGTGGCACGAACACTCATACAAACAGTAGCTGCGCAAAACGTGAAGATCGCGCGCACAGAGAGGAATGCAGAAACTAGTTGTCAGCGCTGTCCTGTGATTTATCACTAAAGTAGCTTAGAAACTCAAAACATATAGCTTTTGAAAGAACTATTTACAACCCACAGTTTCACAATTAATAGAGAGACGTTATGACTAATTCACGCACGCAATCGCTCTCATTATTGGTACTGTACTAATTTATCTTCATCTGATTTGAAATGAGCAGAAATCTGTAAGAAATGTTACAAACCATAGATAAAATAACTGCTGAAAGTGAGCTATGTCAGATCACTCTTTCAAAAGAAAAAATATCCCACCTTTAATAGTCAATCATATTTACAGTATAAAAATAAAAAAAAGTCAAATATGGAAAAAAAAACAAAAAAAAAACAGAAACAAAATAATCGTTCATTAATCGTAATCGTGGTAAAATGTTCAATTAATCGAGTTTTTGATTTTGGGCCATAATTGTCCAGCCCTGTTGTTGACCGTATATGCTTAATATTGGATTGGAGATGCATTTTAAACTCAATACTTTAAAAAAAAAATATTCTAATGGTAATCTACTGCTCTTTGTTCTTTCTCCAGATCATTGGTTGGTGGTACAGTGTGAGGACATCCGCCTCTCACAGCAGTGCCAGCGGGCACACAGGTCGTAGTAATGGGCAGACAGAGGTTGCGGCACATGCATGTGCCAGTATGTGTGATGAGATGGTTGTCTTATGGAGACTGGCAGTGCTAGACCCTACCATGAGTCCCCAGAGGTAAGCAACTTAGTACACCTGGTTAAAGGGTTAGTTCTCCCAAAATTGAAAATTGTCATTAATTACTCACCCTCGTGTCATTCCACATCCGTAAGAATTTAGTTCATCTTCAGAACACAAATGAAGATACTTTTTATGAAATCCGAAAGGGTTTCCGTCCCTCCACAGGGATCCAACACAACTACCACTTTCAAGGTCCAAAAGGGGGCTTTCACACTGGGCTCGCTTGCCGCGGTCGGAGCCCGGGCGCGATTGTTCCCAGTGCCTCTCGCAGCGTTGGTCTGGTTTCATACTCAAATTGATTCTATCGAACCCTGGTGCGTTTGCGTTCATCATACGTCATCACAGACATGCACTGTGCATGATAAAAAACATAAACATAAAAATTTTTATTAATTTGGTGCTATTATGTACAGCAGAGTAAACTACACTTGGGTTTCCTGTATGTGCGTTGCATGTAGACGGTTTTCCGCTGCTTGCAAACAGACTATTTTGAGGAGACAGCTGATTACTATTCATTTGCCGCTCTCATTGCACTCGCAAAGCGCGAATACACTGCAGGCTCACTCCTGCTCTAATCCAAGTTAAATTATCAACACTATCATCTCTTACATGTGTTTTATTGAAGTAAATATATTATCGGCTAAAACGCATGCGCAGGTTACTTTACTTCCTGAACCAGTGCGCACCTGAGTCTGTGTTGCTTTTATATTCACGCAAACCGTGGCACAGTTCGAGTGCAGCCGAACTCAGACCACCTCCTTCAGGTAGTCTTGGGTTTGGTACCCTGGTGAGCACCTGGGTTCATGTGACGGCTTTCACATTAGCGATTTTTCATGCAAACCTTGCCCCGTTTCGACCTAAACTGCCAATGTGAAAGCCTCCTAAAGTAATCCATGTGACTCCAGTGGTTTAACCTCAGTTTTATGAAGTGACACAATCACACGAATGCTTTGTTTTGTGTAAAAAAACTTTACCACTTTATTTTTGGGTGAACTAACCCTTTAAGCTGTGATGTTGATCTAGAACTCCTCTAATTAAAGACTTATGGTTGTATTTGTCATCACTTAGGTAAGGTAATGTTTTTCACTTTTTTGTGACTCTTCAGGCGCTTGGAGCTCGCAGCCCAGCTGAAGCAGTGGCACCTGAAGGTAATAGAGATCGTTAAACGAGGGCAGCATCGGAAGTCTCTGGACAAACTCTTCCAGGGCTTCAAACCAGCTGTTGAGTCCTGCTACTTCAACTGGGAAGTGGCCTACCCTTTACCTGGCATCACCTATTGCAGTGCAGATAAGAAAAACGCCTCATTTTGTTGGGCCAGGGCAGTGCAGCAGCAGCGGGGCATTAAAGCAGGGACCAGCGGGGAATCAGGAGAAGGAGCTCGTGGTGGAATGTCAGAAGGTGCTTCTTCTGAACACAAGTCAAGGAGCAACTCCCATCTTCCCCAGCAGGAGGTGGCTGTCCGCCCTAAGGAGACCATCGTGAGCAAGAGGAAAGGAGTGTCTGGCGTGAGCAGTGGAGGCGTGCTGGTTTGTCTGGGTGGCAGGGTCTCTCTCTCACTTCAGGAGGGGGGTAAAGGCATGTATAAAGCCAGCAGCTCCTCCCCATCAGCTGGTAGTAAGGCCAAGCTAACGCAGAGCAACAAGGGCTCGTGTGGAAGTTCGAGTGGCGTCAGTGGGAAGCACCCTGGCGCAAAGCGCCGAACCAGTAGTGAGGACAGCTCTCTAGAGCCTGACATGGCAGAGCTGAGTCTGGATGATGGCTCCAGCCTGGCGCTCGGGGCGGAGGCCTGCAACACCTTTGATTTCCTTCCTCCTCCTCCCGAGATGTTGCCTTCACCCAGCCCGCTGCTCCGTGAGCCACTCAAATACAGCAGCGGTAACATTTCAAAAGAGCGCGCCTTTGAGACGAAACATGTGGCGCATGCTGCCATGCCCTCTGCTGCTGATGCCTGCTTTTCAAAGGAGAACTCCATTGCAACTCCAGTAGTGGTAGCTATGGAGAAAGAGGTGGAGGTGGAGGCAGACCTGGATGAGACCGGAGGAGACGAGGACCCCGTAGACGATACTCGGCCCTGTGCGTCACTCCCCAGCAAGGCTCAGCGTGGCCGCAGAGAGGGAGATGGAAGTGGGGCTTCAGGGGCCCCAGAACCTCAGGCGGCTGAGGCAGCAGCAGGCGCAGATGCTGTGGGGGAAGATGACTATCAAGCCTACTATCTTAGCGCTGCTTCAGAAGAGGGAGCGGATAGAGGGGTTGCAGATGGCAACCATGAGGAAGAGCCAGACATCTTTGCTGGGATTAAACCTCTGGAGCAGGAGGGCAGGATGGAGGTGAATTTTTTTTTTTCCGCATAAAGTACTCAAACACCGCCTAAAAGTAGGCTTCAAAATTAACACTTTAGAAGAGATAAATGCGAACGTGCATATTCTAATAGCTTCTGTTAGAAAAGCTAATGTTAAAAATTTCCCATTTACTTTTTAGAATAACATATTTTAGAATTTAAAAATGTGTGCGTGTATACATCAATATCTGACACGTGATATACACTGCCTTGACAAAAAAAGTTGCTGTTTTTGGATTTAAATAGGCAAATACTTAAGTGACTATGATTGGATCGTTATTGCAGTGATACAGTGTTTACCAAAAATTGATGCACCTCTTGATGGAAATAACATCACAACATTTATTTCCATCAAGAGGTGCATCAATTTTTGATGCAAGATCTTGTAATGACAATGCAAGACTCTGTAAAGTCTACTCCAGCACATCCCAAAGACTTTCAATTAATTTAACGCCTGGACTCAGAGGTGCCAATTCAAGCTACACATTCCATCAATTAGGGTTAAAAAAAACTGTTTCCAAACATATAAAATGCTAGAAACATAATAATCACTGCAATAATGATCCAATCATAGACTCTTAAGCATTTTCCTATTTAAATCTTTTAAAAATGTAATTTTTTTTTTTATTTTTTTTTTTTTATGGCTGGGCAGTCTATATACATTTTGTTTTGCTCCATTTGGTGACACATTACTTGCATTAATACAACAAATCATGTGTATAGATAATTGCTTTTATGACAGGATAAAAAGTAGTGATTCAAAGCTGTTGGTTTTCTAAATTAGATTGTTATTATTGCTCTTATAAATCAGAGTACACAGTGTGCTTAGCGAATTTATTAGACCACCACTCAATGTAAAGTTTGTGCCAAAGCTCCCCTAAACAAGGACAAAGGAGGCCATACAAAATATATAATTTATTTTGGTTATTATGTGTGAATAAAGACTATTTAGTTGTTTCAGTTTGTAATTTGTCTAATAAATGGCAATTCCCAATTTAATTGCATAGAATTTTAAAAGTTTTTTCAATGGTGTAATGGTGTGTTGCAGATACTGTTTGCCTGTGCTGAGGCTCTCTACGCTCATGGCTACAGTAATGACGCTTGCCGACTGGCTGTTGATCTTGCTCGAGATCTTCTGGCTAATCCACCCGATCTGAAGGTGGAGCAGCCACAGACAAAGGTACCAAAATAGACATTTTCATTGCTTTCCCAGAGGTTTCCGGTGTGACATACAATCATACCGGTGCTCATCTTTAAAAATGAATCTCTCCTTGTCTTGTTTAGGGTAAAAAGAGTAAGGTGTCAACCAGTAAACAGACGCAGGTGGCCACTAACACCCTGTCTAAAGTAGCCTTTCTGCTGACTGTGTTGAGTGAGAGGCTGGAGCTCCATAACCTGGCCTTCAACACTGGCATGTTCTCCCTAGAGCTTCAGAGACCGCCAGCTTCTACTAAAGCTCTGGAGGTAAAGCAGATGTCAGTCTCAAATCTGGTGATCTGCCAGTTAGTACAATAATAGTTTCTTGTTAGGGATGTGTCTGGTTTTGTCGAAATTGGAAGTCTGTAATGTCAGGGATTATTTTTTCAATTATAACTATATTCTTGTTATATTATATTATATTTTATATTATATATTATATTATATTATATTATATTATATTATATTATATTATATTATATTATATTATATTATATTATATTATATTATATTATATTATATTATATTATATTATATTATATTATATTATATATTAGTAAATAATATACTTTAACATTAGCAAACGAGGCATACACAAATTGCAGAGTTTGAGCACTTACACACGATATAACACAACACAAACCACAAACTAAAAATGCATTGTAATGTTTTGATGCCTGATTTCAAAGAAGTGCAGTGAAGTATTTTGAGTCCCAAATTCCTAAACCACTGTGCTCTTGTGTTAGGTGAAGCTGGCATATCAGGAGTCAGAGGTGGTGGCTCTCCTGAAGAAGATTCCACTGGGTCTTGTAGAAATGACCTCCATAAGGGACAGAGCGGAGCAGCTTCGTGATGGAAACTTCTGTGACTATCGGCCGGTTCTGCCTCTCATGCTGGCAAGCTTCATATTCGACGTACTCTGCACCCCTGGTAAGTCTCACTTCTACCTTTTCACACCGTTTTAAAAATGCTCTTTAAAAGCCCCAAAATCCCCATGCTCATTTTTCATATTTTTTCCCCTATCATTTGCCTGTTGTAGTGGTCTCTCCCACGGGCTCTCGACCTCCTAGCCGGAACCGTAACAATGAAATGCCTGGTGATGAGGAGCTGGGATTTGAGGCTGCTGTAGCAGCTCTTGGTGAGAGTGAATTTATGTGAAAAAAAAAAAAAAAAAAAACACAAAACCAACCGGCACTAATGTGTGTTGTTGAAGATATTCTTTCTTTCTGTGTTTCAGTTGTCTCTCACACTCTTACTTTTTTTTTTTTTTTTTTTTTGTTATAAGGTATGAAGACAACGGTCAGTGAGGCAGAGCATCCTTTATTATGTGAAGGCACACGGAGAGAGAAAGGAGACTTGGCTCTAGCACTAATGATCACCTATAAAGATGACCAAAGCAAGCTTAAAAAGGCAAGTGTTTTAGTTATTTATGTAGTATACATCAGCTAAAATGCATAGTCTTTTGAAGCCTTATGATAGCATGGTATGAGGACTGAAATCTACACTTTTGTTCAAAAGTTTGTCTGATTTTTAAAAAAAAAAATTTTTTAGGCCTGGTTTCACAGACAGGGCTTAGATTAAAGCCGGGCACACACCTAACGATTAGCTGAAACATTCTAAGACTGAACTGAACACACATACCGATTGATACCTTTGACTGGAGCCGATTTATATACTTACACATGGAATTTGAACACCGACTGTAATCGCAGGCTGAACGCAACTGGCTCTGACTGGACGCGTTTCAGCGCGATCAGTCATAAGTATCAATTTACATTCATAATCGGCCTTAGAATCGTTAAGTGTGTGCGTGGCTTAAGCCAGGATTAAGCCTTAGTTTAATTAGGACATTTAAGTAGCTTTTATAAATGTTCCTTAGAAAAAAAACATTACCGGTGTGCATCTTGAGACAAAACAATGGTACTGATATATTTTAAAGGGTTAGTTCACCCAAAAATTAAAATTCAATTAATCGTTAATTATCATCAAATAGTCAGTAATTAATCACCCGCTTTTCGTTCCATATCTGTAAGACCTTCGTTCATCTTTAGAACACAAATGAGGATATTTTTAATGAAATCTGAGAGCTTTCTGTCCCTCCATATAGATCCTAGGCAGCTACCACTTTCAAGGTCCAGAAAGGTAGGAAAAGACTTCATTAAAGTACTCCATGTGACTCCAGTGGTTTAACCTCAATTTTATGAAGCAACGTGAGTGCTTTGTTTGCACAAAAACATAATTTACCACTTATCTGGTAAATTTTTTTATTTGCGCAAACGAAGAACTCGCGTCGCTTGATAAAATTAAAACCACTGGAGTTACATGGAGTACTTTAATGATGTCTTTCCTACCTTTCTGGACCTTGAAAGTGGTAGCTGCGTTGGATCTCTATGGAGGGATGGAAACCTCTCGGATTTCATTAAAAAGATCTTCATTTGTGTTTTGAAGATGAACGAAGGTCTTACAGATGTTGAATGACACAAGGGTGAGTAGTTAATTTCAGAAATTTAATTTTTTGGGTGAACTAGCAGCTCAAACATGCAATTTAGTCTGGGACTAGGCTTATGCCTTGTCTGTGAAACTGGGGATAATGTTTTAAAGACTCAATTTAATTGGTCAAACATGCAGTAAAAACAGTGATATTGTGAAATGTTATTACATTATAGAATTTTCAATTTTAATATTTTAAAATGTAATTGATTCCTGTGGTGGCAAAGCTGATTTTTTTTTTTTTTTTTTTTTGAAGAATAGAAAGTTCATAAGAACAGCATCTATATGAAATAGAAATATTTTGTAACATTATAAATGTCTTTATTGACACATATGATCAATTTAATGCACCCTTAAGGAATAGAAGTATTAATTAAAAAAAAAAAAAAAAAATCTTTACTGACACCAAAACTTTTGAAGTTAATGTACAATACTACTATACTAGTACTATTCCTCTACTATACTAGAGGAATACAATGTTATATATAACATCCATACGTAGAATGTCCAATAACACTTTTTGTGACGACGCATAAGCCACGATAGCATGTTTGAAATGCAGTAAATGTCTTGAGGTATTAATGTCTGATTTCATCCTCATGTAGATTCTGGACAAACTCCTAGACCGTGAGAGCCAGACCCATAAGCCTCAGACTCTGAGCTCATTTTACTCTAGCAAACCAGCTACCAGCAGCCAAAAGAGCCCATCCAAACACGCCACCCACGGTGCCAGCGGAGCCACGGGGGGAGTGTCAAAGCACAACCCTTCAGCAACATCAGCCGCTGTGCAGGGTGTGACCGGTGGGGGAGCGGCAGGGCAGCAGGGAGGTTTAGCGGCTGGCGGAGTTCAGAACACAGCAACGGGAGAGGGCATCTCTGACAGCAGAGATCAAGGTGAACCACATCCACCAAAGTGTCAGAGGAAAATTCACTGCTGAAATGTTATTATCTTGGGTCCTTGTTGAGTTTGTAGTGACCTAGTTTAATTTTCTTTTATCTCTCTCATTCTTTTTTTGGCAGAGGGTGCACAGTCGACCTCCTGTGAGCAGCAGAGCGAAGCTGCACCCTTCAAGCCTGAGGGCACCGTGCCCAGTCGTCTGGCACTGGGGGGCCGCGGGGCATACGGCACACGCTGCTGGGGATCACCTGTACGGCAGAAAAAGAAACACACTGGTAAGAGACAGTGGGTTTGTTAATTAGACAGATAGAAGAGTTTATTTGGTGCAGCACCTGTGTGCTTCATTTTTATGACTCTAGAGGTCATAGATCACTGCAAAAATGATCAATTCAACCATTAGCCTTTTTTAAAAGTTATTTAATATATTATTTGTAATCAATTTTATATTTCCAGATGTAATATATTTATTTACATATATTATTAATTTAATTTATTATTTTTAACTATGCATAAAGAAATTTGAGAGTGTATAAAGGTCATGTTCTTTCTGACATGTTTTCTCAGGCATGGCAAGCATCGACAGCAGCGCTCCAGAGACCACCTCAGACAGCTCTCCTACTCTCAGTCGACGTCCACTTCGTGGGGGTTGGACAGCTGCTTCCTGGGGGAGAGGCCAGGACAGTGACAGCATTAGCAGCTCTTCCTCTGATTCACTGGGCTCATCTTCATCTAGCGGCTCACGCAGAGCTGGAGGTGGAGCAAGAGCCAAGAGTACTGACACCAGCAGGTGAGACAAACCTGTCTTTTGCCCTCATTGCCCATTATGGGGATTTGGTCTCATTTTTAGATGCTTGTACACTTGTACATCAGCATCTCTTTTTGAGCCCATGACAAACACAACTAAATCTTTAATTCAGTAGTTGTTAATTGACTGAATCAGTTGTTTCACTTCAGAGGCAGAACAGATTCTCTGATACTCTGTCTGCTGTTTATGACACACATTGTCTCTTTCTCTCTTTATAGGTATAAAGGCCGTCGGCCTGAATGTCATGCTCCACACGTGCCCAACCAGCCATCTGAGGCAGCTGCCCATTTTTACTTTGAGTTGGCCAAGACTGTGTTGATTAAAGCTGGAGGAAACAGCTCCACCTCCATTTTCACGCAACCCTCTGCCAGTGGAGGTCACCAGGGGCCCCACCGCAACCTGCATCTGTGTGCCTTTGAGATTGGCCTGTATGCCCTCGGCCTGCATAATTTTGTGTCTCCTAACTGGCTGTCAAGGACGTACTCTTCACATGTATCCTGGATAACAGGTGAGAGATAATTGTGTAATCTGCAGGGATCACAAACTTCAAAATGATTGATGATCATCCCTTTGAAATGCAAAAGTAATCATTAAAATTCATATCCTTGGCTTTATAGTATCAATTCAGTATGAAGGAGAGCTATAGCACTGTACTAGAGTATATTTATCTCTCCAGGCTCATGGATGGGTGGATGAATGGATGGATATATAGAGATGAATGTGAGTAGTAGAGCTGCACGATTCTGGATAAATTCAGAATCATGATTTTTTTTTGTTTGTTTGTTTCAAACAGACATCATGATTCTGAACAAAAAACTAAAAAAAAAAAAAAAATTTACTAGAGGTTCTGACAAAATGTTAATGGTTTAATTAATCTGAATTATTTTAAAATCTCTATTTGAACGAATAATTCAATGCATCGCTCATAAATGTGTATATATATATATATACTTCAGTTGTTTAATTACTGGATGAATCGCCGTTTTTAAACAAATCTCTTGAATGATTCAATGACTTTTTTTTTTGTTCATGAGTCACTTGTCGCCACCTGGTGGCATAAAGATGTAATGATAAAATCGTCATTTGAAGTGCCAAGTTACTTTCAAAAGGTGATTTTGTTCTGTGTTCGCTTCCATAGACATCAGTATTTTTATTCAAACTATAAACGTTTATCCCAGTACTTCAGTGATAATAAGCATATTTGTGTTACAGAAATAACTATACTGTGTGTGTGGTTGTTTGTGAAGCTGTTTCATACCTATACATGACATCTGCTCTCTCTGGGTTAGCAGCAGTGCAAACATGGAGGATTTTGTGATTTGTCAAAGGTTTAATAGACACAGGCGAATCATTGTCATTTAGGAATGAGATTGCGTGGGTGTTTGAATGGAGATTGCAATCTTTTAATGATTAATCATGCAGCTCTAATGAGTAGATGGATATGGATGGATATTAAGTTAATACAAGAGTATTTTATCAAATGGGTTGGCAAACCTGCATTTCGTTTGATTTTTGAATTCTTCTGTCATGTTTTTACAGGCCAGGCCATGGAGATTGGGAGTGCTGCCCTCAACATCCTGGTGGAATGCTGGGACGGGCATCTCACGCCTCCAGAGGTGGCATCACTTGCAGACCGCGCATCACGAGCACGGGATCCCAACATGGTGCGTGCTGCGGCAGAGCTGGCCTTGAGCTGCCTTCCCCACGCCCATGCCCTCAACCCCAACGAGATTCAGAGAGCTCTGGTGCAATGCAAAGAGCAGGTACTGTCCATCACAGCCCACATTCATTGTACATAGCCACAGAATCATAATCCATTTTTTTCATCTAATATCAAAATCATCAGCTTGTTGCTTTTAAAGAACACTTTTCTGCATTGTTCTCTTTTCAGGATAATGTGATGCTGGAAAAAGCTTGCATGGCAGTTGAGGAAGCTGCAAAGGGAGGCGGTGTATATCCTGAGGTCTTGTTCGAGGTGGCTCACCAGTGGTATTGGCTGTACGAGCAAACAGTGGGTGGTGGTTCGGGGTCCCAGCGAGAGGGTTCCGGCCGCTGCGGGGCCAATGGTGGAGCAGGGAGAACGGCACCCGAGGGAGGCTGCGGTATCCTGGATAACACCGGAGCCTTGGATTCAACAGGTGTCGCAGCTGTAACTACGACAGTGACGGCAGCCGCTGTAGTACCTGTCATTTCCGTCGGCTCCACCATATACCAGTCGCATGCGCTTCCAGGCTCAGCCATGGCACACACGGCAGGCCTGCATCCCTACACCACCATCCAAACACATCTGCCCACCGTCTGCACCCCACAGTACCTGGGCCACCCGCTTCAGCATGTCCCCCGTCCTGCTGTCTTCCCCGTGTCTGGGGCGGCCTACCCACAGGTATAAGCTCTGTTCATTTCCTAGTGATATGATTTATGAGTTTCAATTACCTGTGCTTAGCATTTTTATTTATTTCTGTAATATTGTTTGTCTGCATTTAACTGAAGGTAATAAAAACTAAATTTAAGCACTAATGCAGATGCTTACTTGGCAGTCATTGATGCATAGCACAATATTACTGGCAGAATATAAATGGAGAGAGACTCATATCAGTTTGTTTATACTTGTATAATGATCTTTACAGCTATGCCCTTGGTTTAACTTAATTTTGTGACTTTTAATTTTTCAATGGCAGGTATATGACTCGAGGAAGACGTATCAGGCTGGTTTTAAGAGCATCTGTTTGTCTTCTCAGGGAATGCACCCTGCTTTTATTGGTGCTCAGTACCCGTTTTCTGTGGCCACTGGCCCTCATCCTCCTATGGCAGCGACTGCTGTCACTTTCCCTGGCGTTCCAGTGCCGTCCATGACTCAGATCGCTGTCCACCCATACCATACTGCAGAGGCAGCCCTGCCTCTTAGCACTACTGTGGCAGGTAAGGAGGACAAGTGAGCTGTAGAATTTAAATTCCATCTGAACATGAACACAATTTTGGGCGTAATATCCAATCTTATTTGAAATAATTCTATAATGCAATTTGCAAGAGATGAACAGTACTTTTGTCAGATTTCAAATCTGCATTTCAAATTATTTGCACTTACATAGAATAAAACAGCTATTTAAGGCCCTCTCACTGAAGCATATGGGAATGCAAAAAATTATGGTATCGCCATCACCAGCTTTCAAATGGAGCGGCATTTAATAGACAGAGCCGTAGTTCACTGACAAGCCAAGCAGTATCACATTCATTATCGAAGGTGATTCATCTGCGATATGAACGCAATATTGCGTGGCTTGTCAGTGATCTACGGCTCTGTCTATTAAATGCCGCTCCATTTGAAAGCAGGTGATGGCGATTTAGCCGGCTTTACTGACGAAATGCGCGTGACAATCGCATGCGATTTAATCGTGCAGCCCTACAAACTAGTTCACTTAGCCTTTCAAGATTGACAAATTTGCATGCATCCTGTCACTATTACTGCTCACTGCTTCACCAGTGATTAGCAGCTCACATCTTGCATGCTTCAAACAAGAGTCATACATCAATCAGGCATAACATTATGACCACTGACAGGTGAAGTGAATAACACTGATTATTTCTTCATCACACACCAGTTAGTGGGTGGGATATATTATGCAGCAAGAGAACATTTTGTCCTCAAAGTTGATGTGTTGGAAATGGGGAGAAATGGGCAAGAGTAAGGATTTGAGTGAGTTTGACAAGGGCTAAATTGTGATGGCTAGACGACTGGGTCAGAGCATCTCCAAAACTGCAGCTCTTGTGGGGTGTTCCTGGTCTGCAGTGTTTAGTATCTATCGAAAGTGATCCAAGGAAGGAACAGTGGTGAACCGGCAACAAGGTCATGGGCGGCCAAGGCTCATTGATGCACGTGGAGAGCGAGGGCTGGCCCGTGTGGTCTGATCCAACAGATGAGCTAATGTAACTCAAATTGCTCAAAACATTAATGCTGGTTCTGATAGAAAGGTGTCAGAATACACAGTGCATCGCAGTCAAGGTGCCCATGCTGACCCCTGTCCACCTGTTCCACTTTTATGGAAACCGTCTTCCCTGGTGGCTGTGGCCTCTTTCAGCAGGGTAATGCGCCCTGCCACAAATCAAAAATGGTTTAGGAATGGTTTGAGGAGCACAACCATTCACAACCACAGCACACCATCAGGGGTCTAGTGGAATCCATGCCTCGATGGGTCAGGGCTGTTTTGGCAGCAAAAAGATGACCAAGACAATATTAGGAAGGTGGTCATAATGTTATGCCTGATCGGTGTATGAATTCTATATAGGTGTGAATGTTGCTGATCTTGAACAATGTTCCAAAAGAATTTATGGATAATTTAGGTTTTGTGCATAACTCATTTATAAAGACTGTAAACGGCCTCAGTGTTTTAACCACACCAACAAAAAAAAGTGTGGATTTGTAATTTCCTCTGAATCTGAGCATAAAGCCTTCTGTCACAGGACAGGTCACAGAAACAATGCGCATTGAAATGACAAAATTGTCTTTGCATGACTGAAAGTCAGTAAGAAAACATTTAAATGCATCAAGAATCATTTTAGAATTGGATCAAAATTTAATCTAATTGTGAAATATCCAAGTCAATATTTAATCATGGGTGACATATTAAATACACTAATTACATTTTTTTATTATTATTATTTAGCTTGAGGACAGTTTTAACCAAAGCAAATTACAAATGAGAGATAGGAGCAATTTGTCACAGAGCCAACAATATTCATAGTATACAATGCCAGGTTTACTAGAAAGCTACATTATTAAACAAACTAGAGCAGAGGTGAAATGCAGAAATATATGTGAAATATTTGTTTTGTGAATAGTTCTACAATGGCATTGGTAACTTAAAAAAAACCCACACCACTAGGTGTCAATACAAAATTCTAGGCCAGTGCAACAAACTAATTATTTAGTGCACCTTAACTCAGTGCAGATGAAAGTTCATTACAGTTCTTACCAGTTTACCAGAGATTGTTGGGAAGGCATGCTATTGGACAGTTTGCAAATTCATAGACACCCTTGAACATCCTTGCCTCTTTTTTTTTTTTTGCCTAGCAGGAGGAGTACACTCAGGCTCCACCATCCAGGCCATTCAGGGGGCTTCTCTTCCAGGACTCTCATCCCAGCCCGCCTCACTGGTCAGCGCACCATTCCCTGTGGAAGACGAGCAGCACAGTCAACCAATCAGCCAGCAGGGCCTGCACTACCTCCACTCGGCCTATAGAGTCGGTAAGGACGCCTGATTTCTAATTACATAGATCCTTTAGGGCATGGCTTGCCTGTCCTTATGTTGCTGTTTTGCACCCATTAGGATCCATCTGGTCCTGAATTGTGGTGATTAATTATCAAGAGAGGTGAGGGAGAGGTCGGTTGTGTCCATGTTGCAGGACTCACAAAGACTCTCACAGTGAGAAATATTAATTAAGGCATGATTTCCGTTTTATCAGTACTCATAAGTCCTGGAGATTAGGATGTTTGGGTGCATGTGTCAATTCAATACTTGATCAGTACAGTGTCGTACAGTACAGAGTATTTATGGCAAAATGTTCCTGTCCTCATTTAGGCATGCTGGCCTTGGAGATGTTGGGAAGGAGGGCCCACAACGATCATCCGAACAACTTTTCCCGTAGCCCCCCATACACAGAAGACGTCAAATGGCTGCTAGGACTGGCTGCGCGTCTTGGTATGCCCATTTCTCTTTGCAATATGGCTTTTAGGAAAAACAAATCTTTTAAATTCCAATTTTATTTCCTGTTACCTGCTATAATAGCTGGAATAGACTGTAAATGATATATTGGCAGTTTACCTTGCCTTCAACGGACAAGAGGTGATTCAACAGCAAGTCTCCAGCAGAGTTATTGACATTCTGATGTCTTTGCTCTTACTCTGAGCTTTATCCCATGCTGATTGCAGCATGTTGCCAGTTTTCATGGGGCTAAATGCTACAATTGAAAATGTTGAAGTAGAAAATATTTTTGCCAGGTTCAGGCTAGGCATCTTTTGAAATGCTCATGGTCCCCACTGAGATGGATGTGTGTCCTAATTAGATTTTAATGACATGGACCACCATATGCTTCCTTTTAAAGGGATATTCTGGGTTAAATACTCAAACTGGTTTGTGCATAGACTGACAGCAATTTCCCCTCCGTTATCACTCCACCAACACCACTTCTGACTTTTAAAAATCCCACTTTTTGCTCCAGATACTCTCTGGTCTTGCATTGTAATACTTTCTTGGAAACATCATAAACACAAATGGTAGTAGTGAAACATCCCAGTTGCTTTTAAATACTGAATGTCAGAAAACTTGAAATGCAGCTCAACAAATTAAATTAGAGGGCTGTTAATTAATCTGAATATTTAATGGCACAATTTTGCTAATGTTTGCAGTTCCAAGAAAACGAAATAAGAAGCCTTAGTGTAATTAAGTTAAAACAAATCTTTATTTTTAATTTATCTTTTTGTTTTAACATTTTTATTGTTGTTTTATTTTTGCATTAAAATGTAGAGATTATTATTATTACATAGTTGGATATAATGGTTCGGCCCACGGCCCTCAATCAAGTCTCATTTTTGGGCCTTTTCAGTAAAAACTTGGACTCTTTGTTCTAGATTTTCTCAAAGTACACAGGAAATGCAACAATATAATATTAATTAAATTATAAAACAGCTTTCCTCACAATTTATGGGCATAATCTAAAGATGCAGTCCTCCAAATTTGTTTGCATTAACACTTCTACCAATTGTGTTTTACTGATATTTCACTTGTAGAGGTTCGATGATAAATAAATTTCACCACATAAAGAATTAAAATTACTTGACCTCTATAAAGCAACCCATCTGGGTTTGATTTATTATTTAGTTATTCATGCAAATTATCTTTTTTAAACATTAACGAGGTGTGATGCTATAGCTGTGATAACATTCTGTTTTGGACGTTTAGGCTCATTGGATTTTATGTATATGAAAAAAGAGAAACAGAACAAGCAAAGTTGTAAATGGTTGTATATTTACAGTGTTTTGTACTAATATAGCCGTTTGTGAATGTAAAAGGTCTGCGATCAAAGTGCACAACAAATTTTATTTTCTCTTAAAAGTAAGAATCGATTCTAAACCGCTGAAACGGATCATCAGCAATTCCATCCTACATGACAATGTAACAAATTTGCATAATGCCAGCCTATGGTCTTCATTGGCAGCCTGCGAACAATGTCTACTTTGATCCCTCAAACGCTGTTGTTGTAGCCGAGGCCTGGAAGACTTTGGTTCGTGTTGTCGACATAGCGAAAAGACGCTTTTTTCAGCACTGCAAATCCGTTTTGCATGCACTTCAAAAGGCTGAGGACTTACTCTGGATTGGTACAGAAAACCCGATGCCATTTTTCCTATAACTGTGTATTCAAGTGCTGAGGAAGCCTCCAGAGCTGAAATTCAAATATGGTAATAGGCGTTTTGTTTCCGACACATGCTGTAAGCGTTAGACAAATCACAACAGACTGGGCTGTAAGACCAATCAGAGTAGAGTAGACTTATGGAAATGAGGGATTTAGAGAGACTGAATCTTCAAACTAACCATTTTCAGACTCTTTAAGAAATGATTACATGGAAATGCATATTATGATAAAATTCTGGTGTTTTTTGACCTTGGATGCATGTAAACCTGTTGTAGGAGACAAAAAAAATTTAAAACAAAATTAGGAGCCATTAAAATAGCATAATAGGGGCACTTTAAATATGAATAAACTATAAATCATTATTATTAGAAATAATTAATGTATAATTAAATATTAGTAAATTATAAAGCAGAATCATAAATTAAAAAATTGGAAACTTTTTAAGAATTAAAAAAGTTAAAAGAACATATTAATGCATGTATTAGATGTTAATTTTGTCTCTGTATGTTTCCTTATCCTCTTCCCTCTGCCTCTCTCCTCAGGTGTGAACCACGTGTACCAGTTTTGTGTGGGGGCAGCCAAAGGTGTTCTTAGTCCGTTTGTCCTGCAGGAGATCATTATGGAGGCTCTGCAGAGGTTAAACCCTGCACATATCCACGCACACCTCCGCACTCCTGCCTTCCACCAGCTCGTGCAGCGCTGCCAGCAGGCCTACTTACAGGTACAGATTCACAAATCCCTAAGATTCAGCCTGGGGAGCTAATCACACTGACATTACTACTAATAACATCCCTAATGGGATGAAATCCTGAAATAAATCTGTACGATGATGATGATGATGATGATGATGATCCAAAATTACACTCTTAACACATGAGATGATCCGTCACAGCTGACATTTTGTATTGAATGCGGTGCAACCATCTCAAAGTTCGTTTTCATATTAGTTAGACTTAGTTTCAAGTTTTAAGTGGAGAATTTGAGTAGGGTTTTAGAGCATTCGAGTGGTGCCAAGGCTGGATTGTGACGGCATTGTCGCCCACACTGAATATAAATTGTGCATGAACAATTCTCGAGTGTTAAAGCTAGAGAGGGAAGCCTGAGTCTGTTCACAGGATGGAGCATACTGATGAGAGAGCATCAAACACACTGTGACAGCCCAAAGCCAAGAGCTGCTTCCTAGAGAAGGCACACACACATGCTATCTCTGCCTCACACACAGAGACACGCTCTTGCAGTTACCTGCTAGCCGGATCAGAGTCTTTATTTTGCTAATTCAAAGAGGTTTCACGTTGTTGCATGGGCAAACAACGTGGTTGTGTACGCAAGTGGCCATTGCGCTTTTGTGGCCTTATATTTTAAAACGCCCAGATCAAGGGAGACTGTACCATATGTCTGCCACTGTAAATCTTTGCAAATGAATGCTGGGTAAATGTGAAAGGGAGACAGTGCCAGCTCTAATCCACTCTCTCCATGCGTGGATAATGAGATGAGGGACCGAGAGGCTTTACTCAAGCAGAAACCTACCCAGACTGTCACTGAGTCATTTCGTACGTCGCTGGTGGGAAATGCTCTCCATATGCTGCGTGTCCCTATAAACATCCAGGGACATGATGCTTCATAACCTGTTTACATTTTATTAAAACGGGTTCAGGTTAGTGCCATCCAGTAGCAGGAATATTTATGAATTTGTCGTGTCGCACGTTTAACCACAGGGATATCAAAAAAAAGATATGTAAACAAATTAAGAGCTAGAAACTACACTCAAAACCCTCAAAATGAAGCATCATGAATTATTTAGTTTATTTATTCATTAAAATATTCTTGTATCTACTTGCTAAATTAATACATGTACATTAAATATTGATTTAAGTTTAGTTAAATTATTTTGTTTCATAGATTAGCTTAAAGCTTCTGCTAGGAAAAATAGCCCATGACACCATAAAAAAAAGGACATGGCAACAATAGATGAAAATAAAGGAAATCTGCACACTGTGTATCTATTACCTGTATTTGTAAAATAAAATGGCAACTTTTCGATCAGTGAAGATTATTTCCTCCAAGAAACAAATAAACAAACGCAAAAGCATTTAAATATAATTTTTCTTTCCATATCTTTTTTTTTTTTTTCCATGACTAGAACTTTTGCGTTCCCCTGAGAAAGTTTGCATACTATAGCAAAACTGATTTATAATGTTTAATGTTTAATATTTTTGTGGAAACCCAGCTAATTTTTTTTTGAAAAAGTTCTTAAGAACAGCATTTATTTTAGGAGCCGTTTAGACGACACCGTTTTCAACTAAAAACGGAACAATGTTTTTGCGTTTTGGCTGTTTATTTACACGACAACGGCGTTTTGGTGGCCTGAAAACGCAAATGTTTGAAAACGGGTTTCAAAGTGCAAGTTTTTGAAAACGGTCTCATACGTCCTGAAAAGTGAAGCTTCGGGCTCTTTGATCGCCCCCTAGTGGCTGGATGCAGTACAGGTCATAAACCTCGCCCTCTCCATGCAAACGAACGGGACTGGAGTCAAAACAAAAAAATAAATTATGCTTCAAATAAAATTTTCCGAAAGATGGTTTTGGTCATTTAAGGTAGTTATCATGCTGATATATAATAAATTGTCAGTTTTTGTGATAAGTTTGATTTTAGCTATCAACTTGATGCTATAGAAACGGGGCGTGTCGTCATGATCGACAGTTGTGACTGTCAGCTTCTCTGAGGACTGTCGGAGCTTCGAGGGGAGATCAGAGTTTCATCTCCATCTAATGGCCAGCCAGCAGAATAGAGCGTTTGTAGTCGTTTTCACAGATTTGTGTGAATGTGGGTCGTTTTGACAATGGTGTCGTCTGTATGTGGAAAACTCAAAGGAAAAAGTTTTCAGTTTTAACCATATCATTGTTGTGTAAATGTATCCTTAAATGGATATCTTATGTAAAATTATAAATGTATTTACAGTTTATCGGGTGAACGCAAACATTTTGTGAGTGAATGCAAAAGCATTAACATAATTTTTTCTCCCATCTCATAGTTTCTTCATCAACATATCCCCCTTAAGAGCATTGTATGTTTCACTCAGAAGCATTACATTATATAAGGCTTGCTAACTGCTATTCATAATGATTGAAAAACTAAACTTTACCTAACAACTATTGTTGAAACCAAATGAAACTAAACTGAAATTACATTTCAAAAATACTATTAAAATGCAAAACAAAAATAACTTTGGAACAGAATTCATGTCCTCCCTGCTAATTTCAATTTTTTTTCCCCCAGTATATCCACCACAGGCTGATCCATCTGACTCCCGCGGACTATGACGACTTTGTGAACATCATCCGAAGTGCTCGCGGGGCGTTTTGCCTGACACCAGTTGGCATGATGCAGTTCAACGATGTGCTGCAGAATCTGAAGAGGGGCAAACAGACAAAAGAACTATGGCAGCGGATCTCGTTGGAGATGGCCACCTTCTCACCATGACTGCTCTAGAGACCAGCGGGGACAGAGACGCCCAATCTCCTGCTGCTATATCCCCCCCCCCCCCCCCCCCAGACCACTAACACAGCTCAATCTGACACGCAGTTCCCCTTGATAGGAAGTGTAGCCATGCCAACTTCCTGTACAAGCCCACTCACGTGACTGAAAATTTAGTCCTTCAGGCCCTGAAGTCATGAGAACGTGGTACAGAGATACTGGAGCAAGTGAATTACTCCAGTCAGCGGGTCCCTCCTTCGTCGAGTTGTTGATCCCAGTGTTGTCTGAGCTTTTTTTTTTTGTTTTTTTGTTCTTTTTTGGTGTGTTCAGTCAAGTAACTTGATGGCTATATATGTTTTATCTATGTGTCCTAACATCTTTCATTCACTGATTTCTGTTTTGTGATCCCCTGAGTTCATTTAGGTGGTTGATAAGGGGACAAAGGTTTTCACTTGCTATGTTGATGTTTGGTTCACGTTTGAACAAAACCACTAAATGTCAGACTCAAACTGCAACATTCCTCTACCCTGGAGAACGGAGCCTCCACCGGTCATTAAGGATTTCAACGCTGGATAGTGGATGGCAGTTTAAAAATGAGGAAAATCAAACAAAACTTTGTTAAAAGAATAAAAGAGACATTTATTATGAAACAATAATCAAAGTACGGGTGAGGATTCTTTAATGTTTTGTTTTATCTTTTGTATAGTATGGTGTGTCTGCAAAGAGCAGGATGAGGAATGGAAGAATGTTATTACTGACTGCTCTGTGAGTTCCTTTTTCCGGTCAGATGTTGGTGGCTTGAGTGCTGGAACAGAGAAGTCTGGCTGGACCAGATTACACAGCTTTAATTCTAGACATCAGCGGTGACTTAAGTCCAAAACAATTCAGGCTTTCTGTCTTTAAATTGGGTTCTTTTATATCCGAAATCCAGCTACTGGACAAGTCATTTGCCATATGCCGTTAGTAGACGTTGCAATTTCATATTTCAAGATTTAGTCGACCCACACAATCTTGTTTTGTTCTCATTTTAAAATGGGTTAATTGCTCCCCTCATTCTAGCGTAGTAGAGTGGTCAATAAACGTCACTGCCAGATTCCCATGTTTCCAGCATCGGCCCCAGCTTTGGAACTCACTAGTGGAGAGTGACTGCGTAGAAAATGTACTGTGATATTTTTGTATTCTTCAAGTGTAGCTTGGTTGGAAAAAACAAAAAACAAAAAAATCTATATAAATACATATAAATATGTAAACTGTTCTGATTGCAGGAGGATGTAATCTAGAATAAATGGAGAAAAGAGAAACTAAATTGGAACAAAGCAATATTAAAAATGTAGAGTTTACTTAATAAAGATAAATCAAAACACTAATTGAGTTTATCTCTGTCTGTTGTTCTAACTGTTATATACAGCACCGATCAAAAGTTTGGGGTTGGTAAGTTCCTGTGTTCACAAAGACTGCATTTGTTTTTGTTTTTTAATATCAAAAACACTAAAAAAATATTATGAAATATTACAATTTAAAAATGTACATTTAAATATATTTTACAATGTAATTCCTGATGGAAAAGCTGAATTTTCAGCAGTCTTCAATGTCACATTCAGAAATCATTCTAATATTTTGATTTGGTGCTCATTTCTTATCTATGTTGAAAACAGTGGTGCTGCTTATAACGTTGTGAAAACTAATTTTTTTTTTTTTTTTCAAGATTCATTAAGTTAAAAAGAACAGCATTTGATTAAAATAGAAATATTTTGTAACAAATTACTGTAACTTGATTAATTTAATGTGTCCCCGCTGAATAATATTTCTTTCAAAGAAAAAAACGACTAAAAACGTACTGATCTCAAACTTTTGAACGGTAGTTTATATGGATAAATCTGATAAGTTTCAAAACAAGTGTCAGAAATACACCTCATTAAAATTATCTTGAATTGCAGGAATCAACGTTGCACTAAGGAGGTTTTCATCGCCTGGGGGCGCTAGAAAGTTAAATATTGACTGCTGTGATTTAATGGTCTATCGGGGATTCCGATTCTTTTATAAAAGGACCTGATGTTCAAAAGTTTTGTTTATTCGATCACGCAAGTAGTTTTGGTGCCAAATTAAAGGTTTTGAGGATTTGAGTCTTAATGATAAACTATACTTGTTTAAACTTATAAAATCCAGTGTTTCCAAATCACTTTACAGAAAGTTCAGGTAGATGTGTTTAAAAACAAATGTGTTAAAATAATGCACGATAATCTCACACCGGTCCTTGTTTGTGCCTCTACCTGAAAAAAAAAAAAATCTGTTCGGAGGTGCACTCTGTTGGAAACAAGTCTCTTACATTTGACCACAGTGCGGGGGTTTTAATTCAATGGATTTATCCTTCAAATGTTTTAACCAGTAAATATTGCTGTAAGCACTCCAAAATTTTAGTTAACAGATTTCAACACATCCAACTTGAGCTTCACTTCTAACAATACTTTCAGATAATGTTATGCGAAATTGTGAGTTACCGAAGGTCCCTCCCCCATCGGACGGAATGATTTGGTTTGTTCCAGAGTTTTCGGTAGGTAGAGCGTCTCGAGCCAACAGCAGCATCATAGCTGAGTGAAGATGGCGGCTCAGAGAGTGATGCTGTCAACGAGAGTTTGAGTTCACCTCTCATTTTTTAAACTTGGTAAACCTTTGAGGATCACTTACGGATAGCTGTATCAAAGAAAATTGTATCGGTGAGTCGTGTTTTGTGTTTTCTTCAAAACAAGCGCAGTTTTGCCTTTTCAGAACTGAAGAAATGCTACGGCTAGCCGCGCTAACCTCGTTCTGAAGAAAATCAGAGAAGCGCCTTATAAACATGTTTTAATTTCAAACTCCTTTTAGTTTGCGCAAACAAGGATTTATCTTAAATTTAATCCTCGCAAAGCTCTGTTGTTTGTATAAAAACTGCGTTTAGTTCCAGAAGAGACTATTTGAGGTGCGGTGGAGTTGAGTTTTGCAGTTTAGTGGAAGTTTGGTATAGTCAGTGATTTTCATTTATACGCCCAGTAAGTGTTAAAAATATATTAGTATCTATACATATAAACAGCCTAGAGCTTTCCTGCTCTTTACACGGTCGTAATGTGTAGTATCAATGTGAGCGTGTGTAAGTTTGAGTTGCAGAGCAGCTGGGACAATAGCAAAGCGGGATGCTTGTTGCTTTTAAATGCATGCGTTTCTGTAAGACTTTATGGGTAGATTGAGTCTGCTTTGCTACCTTTACGCAGTCCATTGGAAAATCCGAGCAGCTCTGCCAGCTCATGCCATGGAGACTCGTTTTGGGCAGTAATGAATTTTGCATGGACTTCAGTCAATGCTCTGTTCTCTTTTATAGGTGAGTCAAGAATATCTCGTGTCAGACTGTACTGCACAGCTGTGTTCCTGTCGAAAATCTCTTTAAAATGATAATTCAGTGCGTGTTGCTCTAGCTGTTAGCAGAATATGCTCTTGGATTTATATTTTAAAATTTTAGGTGTTTTAGTCATTTGTCTGCATGAAGGTTTGTTTGGATATTTTGATCTTGCGTTAAGAATGTGTATTTGTGGGTTGTTGACGCAAAACAACATTATCTACGTTTTATTAAATCGAATTAAGATATGCACATTTCATTATAAGTACATGTCAGCTTTCCAAAAAAAACCTTATATGTTTGTGTAGCATATATACACAACACTTATTACATCATGTGTTCGTCTAT
This sequence comes from Chanodichthys erythropterus, assembly GCF_024489055.1. NCBI lineage: Eukaryota > Metazoa > Chordata > Actinopteri > Cypriniformes > Xenocyprididae > Chanodichthys > Chanodichthys erythropterus. The sequence continues at coordinate 13,876,443 of NC_090225.1, forward strand.
ATGAATATTGAATTATGAAAAAAGGATGAAATCGGATAAATTAAAATTATCTCAGTAACTTAAGTGATTCAGTCATACTTGATTCATCATGTAGCTTTCAAACTCAACACACTCCTTGGCTTGTCCTTTTGTGCCCACAAGGAATTTAGAGACGTTTTTATGAATGAGCATAAAATGATTTTCTTCATCCTGAGGCAATGTTGTAAATATTGGTATGAAGACTCACAGATCAAGTAGTGTGATGAGTGTAAAATCAAGATTTTTACAGCCATTATACTGCTCTTGAGCTTGTGTTTGTCTTCTTTTCTCTTTCTGATTCTCATGCAGGCTGTGCTGTAAAAGTTTAAAACAGGACAAATATATGCCATGACATCACCCATAACTCATTTTGCTCTGTTCCCAAGTCCATGACCCAATTAGCATTGAATTGTGAGTTAAAGATGAGTTTGGTTCTGTCCCAAGAACATTATAAATATCTGTGATAATTTGCAAATGAGTGTTGGGCCTGGGGTGGCTCTCATGCTGAGAGTTTTTTTGGGTGTTACGAGAAAAAGAAAAAAAACTCTGAAAGTGGGACAAGACTTGGATTATGTTTCAATAGAGCCAGCGAAGAACCCAGAATCCCATTAGATTAATGACTTCAAATGACCAGGCTCTTTTCTTTCGCCTCATCTCCCTAAAGCTAGTATTAATTTCACTCCTGTATCTTAATTGCATGCCTATAGTATTACTCACTCACTGGTTGTTCAGAATGACCTTTAGAAAGAATGGTTAACTGAACTTGCAACTAAGTCTGTTACTTTATAATCATATGAATGCTTTTGTCATGTCAGTGTTAGATGATAACCTCGTTCTATTCATGAAATACACCTTTTATTTGCATTGATAATGCAAAAGTGCTTTTACTGCAGTGCAGTCCACCGAGTCTTCTGTCACTTTCCACTAAAGAACAGAACAGAAAATAGGGGATCTGATTTTTTTTTTTTTTAGTCCGTTTAATCTTCAGGGAGCTGAGTCAGGTCCTGTGCGGTGCTGGGAAATCAGAGAGGGATGTCGACACAGAGGGAATTGTACAGTTTGATCGAGCCATGCAATGAAGGAAGCACTCAAGGAATGCATGAGGAGATGAAGGGTTCTTCTCCAAACCAATGGTCTTGAGGACACCAGGAGTAATAATAGCAATAACAACACCAGTAATTATATGAATCCAGAATTGGCTGTAGAGCTGCACGATTAATCGTAAAAAGATCTCGATTCAAGCACCCACACGATCTTACTTTATTAATGACAACGATTCTCCCGCATCTATTAAACCTTTGACAAAATCATACCGGAACATTCAAATCTGTGTTCATGCTGCCAGAGCCAGAGAGAGCCGTTTTGAATCACACATTAGTTATTTCTGTGTTACAAATACTCACATTTCACAGAAGAAAGGAGATATAACAATCAAATAGCGCAAACTACCTTTTGAATCGAACTTGGCACGTCAAATAACAGTTGAATCAATTACATCTAATTCCACTAGGTGGTGACAACTGACTGTTAAAAAATGTATTTGTCATTGAATCATTCATTTAAAAGATTTGTTCAAAAACACTGATTCATCCAGCAATGAAACAATTAATCAAGTAATGAGTCATTGAGTTCATTCAAAACCATTTTTTAAATAATTCATTCAAACATTTTCCAGCAATTAGGCCACGTTCGCACAGCAGTAGAATATGGTTGTCAGTCCTGTATTTGAGTCCTTAATACGGTTACGTTCACACACAGTATGGTCATTTCTGGGAGTGACAACCGCATTCTATAACCGAACCCGCACCTGTAAATTTTCAGGACTCACAACCCCATTCTTGGAATATTTGCGCTGTGTGAATGAAACAGGACTGGACAACTAGTTGACAACTAGAACAACTAGAGACATTTCAAGACTCACACCTGTAAGTAAATGAAGTTGTCAATCCCAAAAACTGACAGTGTGAACGTGGCCTTAGAGTCAGCAATTTATATTTTGTCAGAACCTCTAGTAAATTACATGTTATTTTGTTTGGTTGTATATTCAGAATCTCTATTTGAAACCAAAAAAATCATGATTCTCATTTTATCCAGAATTCTGCAGCTCTAATTGGCTGTAAGTGTTAAAACAAGAAGTGTTTCAGCATTGGAATGATAATGACTAAGGCCGCTGGATTACTCCAGTAGTAGGGTTGGCCCGATAGACTATTGCCGATGACTGACTATGCCCCCCCACCAATCTGTGATGGTTCCCGATCACAATACAATTCACATTCAAAACAGTTAAATTACCAAAATTTAATTAAATATAAATATTTAATGTGCAAAATACACCAAATGAAGTATAGGCTATTACATGTTTTGTATGAACTAAACCACTGATATTCAAATGGGGATTACAGTCTGTATCTGGACCCCAGCATGTTTCCATCTGGACCGTGAGACAGAACGGTAGCACCATTTTACTGTTTCTAGTTGAAGTAAGCAGTGTGACTAAACAGCAGTGCGTTTGTGGTAATGATATTTCAGCGCTATATCCTCTAGTAGTTTTATCTAAAGCCAAACGCACTTAATTCAAGCCCTTTCAGCTCCGTGTGCATTTTCTCTTACTCACTTTTTCTCACTGTAGACTAGGGCTGGACAATAATTCAATATCAATATATATCGCGATATAATTTTTTTCGATAACGATGATATGATTTTTAAACACATTTCCGGTATTTCGATATATACATTACAACATTTCTCACTTACTTGAGGCGCAGCCGTTAGAAAGAGCAGAACGCGATTGGCTATTTGCGTGATGACGTACACCACAGAGACACGCTGCCATCAGCGTATCTATTGGTTAATATGGTTTGTTTAAAATAGCAACGTGGAAAACAGACAGAGTTCAGATAATGTATGTTTCAGTCGATGGATGCACAAAACGTTACAACAACGATAATCAGAAAGCGTGGACAAAACAGTCATTCTTTGTAAACTGTTAACAGCTAGTGCCGTATGCTCTAATGTCCAGTCATTTACGCCGTCATCACCCGGGTGTTGATAGCGCGAGCGCAGGTGAGACCTGAACAGCACACGATGCTGCTATCTGTTTAAACTAAACTCATTTAAGCTTTGCTGATTTAAACCAAGAACAAGACGCAAAAGAGAACTCGCACGCGCTGTGAGAAGATTTGTGTGCGCTCATCCGACGCGCGCACACGCTTATTTCAGTCAGCGCGCAAATACTGACTTCTCTTTCAAGTCTTGCGCTTCGGAGGACAAATTCATACAAAAATTAAGTCAACATGCCCGTCTTGGCGAGTATCCTAGCAAACATAGTCGGTTATGTCTTAAGTGAACGTATAACAGTAGAGAAAGACATCGCATGTGTAACAGTATATGGAGCTACTGGATCGTGCATGTCTTAAAGGGAAAACAACTATTCCTGCTGCCTGTTTTAATGTTAAATCAAACAACAAATAACAAAGAAATCACACACTGCTCTTGACTGAATAGTTTTTGTAACTTCAATAATGATTAATACTATTTATTTTATACAGTAAAGATAATATGCAGTGTTATTTTATATATGATTACTTTATCCATTCTGTACCTGAAAACTGCTGTTAGATACCTGAAAACCTGAAAAGCACTGTTTATTTTATTTGAATATTTGCTTTATTGTACTTATTTGTGATGTGCTTATTTGCTTGTAGTTTGATCGTTTGTTCTTATTTTCTTTATTTTTATTTGACAGTAGTCTTATTTTTAGGGTCACGGTTTCGGTACGTGCTAATAGCACATACCGAACTGTACCAAAACCGTGACCCTAAAACCGTGATACGAACCGAACCATGAGCAATTTGAACCATTGCACCCCTAGTGTCATCAACACTCAACAATGTTCCTGGCCCAGCAATGTGTTTTTGTTGTTTCTCACTGTTTTTTTTCTGTTTTTACTTTTCACAATCTTTGTCTTGGCTGAAGCACTTTTGTTTTAATCTATATTAAGGATAATAAAATCAGCCTACGTTATAGTTTAATGTTAAAGATATTAATATTACAAAAGTGAGTGAGTCTTATGTTTATTTTTTATGTTTGTATGAAGGCTAAATACAAATAAAAGCTGTACATAAATTTATTTGTACTGTTTTTATTTCTTAAATATTATATAGTTTTATAGGAAGAGATTTCATAGATTTGGCAAATTCATTTTTCAGACGTTGTGGCCATTCTTGGCAGTTTTTCTGAGGCTATTATATAGTTCATATCGATATCGGAATTATATCGTATCGACCGAAATTAAGAATTATATCGTGATATAAATTTTGGCCATATCGTCCAGCCCTACTGTAGACATCGTCTGATGCCAATTTGGTAGACATTGCCCAACACAATCTGATTTTGTGTTGGTGTTTGTTTTCTTAACATACAAGCTACCAAGACATCACTGGCAGTCTTCAGTTGTCAGTTTGGTATCTATGCTTGAAAAACTCCGGTTGTAGCTTTGATTGGGCTGGCCGATCGAAGCCCTGAGAACAAGCCCAGAGCGGTGTGCTGAAATAGTCGGCTTCATGTACCCATGCAGAGCCTCTTTTAGCCCTCACTTCACTTAGTCAAGAGGCAGATGCGAACGGGCGGTCATCCCGTGTTTCTCTACTTTTTAACAGCAGATCTGTATGCTGAGCCTAAATGGCTCTTGTTATTAATAAAAAGGGATGCTGCAGGGATCGCTTCTTGGCAGGGGTCAAGAGGTGCAAGTATTAATGGTATGCTAGTTTAATATCAGATCAGTTTTGAGCTGATTGCCAGCCCAGCAGAGATATAAGCATCCTTCATCTGCAAGCCTGTGGGGCTTCAATTAGCTTTGTGTTATCTTCACAGGTTATGGCATTGAAGAGAGCAATCTCTTTTATCTAGTAGATGATGAATTATAAATGGTTATAATTTAAGAGTGGGAGATTGTGGCTCTTTCACTGGAGTAGACTCAGATAAGTGATAATACTGAGGTCTATTAAGAATTATTTTAGATATACATTTGCTGATCAGATCTAAATTAAAGTTCACTTTATTTGTTATAGTTTCAGTGTAAATATGGATTTGTTAGCTTGATCAGATGTCTTGTCGAAAGCTTTTTTAAAAAATTTTTTATTAAGGCTACAGGTTTTCTGAGTACTCTTTCTCTTCCTCTGTTTGCACACCTCTCGAAAACAGTTGCATGATCCCCCCCGTTTTCCCTTATGTGTTTCTGTTTATCTGCCATTTGCCAGTAAATCTCACCTGGTTTGAACCCCATTAGATGGATTTTTTCTACATGCCACAAGATATTATGTCTCTTTCTAACTCGATCTATCTCTCTGCGTAGCTGTAGATTACAAAAAAAATTGCATCGCCTTTTTGAATGTTTATTTTATTCTTGAAGTTTCTCCAGGGATAAGATTGGCAGTGACTAAATTAATATCCGTGCAGGGTAAGCACAATTCTCTTCTTCTGAATGTAAGCCTCATTCTCCTGGTGCTGATTCATAGGTGAGGTGGGTATGTGGCATTTCATTTAAACTTGATAATCAGGAATGCCTTTCTGAATTGCTTGTGCTGGACACACGTTATCAAGCTGCTCTTTTGGAGAGAAGCCTTGGTCAGATAGGTGATGTCCAAACGGTCTATGTCTCTGGTGGTTGAATCACTGCTAGAAACATTATAGTGTGTAATTTATAGTAAATTTTTAATGTTAAAATACTTTCTCCTAGGCTTTTTCTTGGGTTTAAGTGGTCTCTTTAATAGCTCACAAGCCCCACATACATAGCATACATGCATGAGTTGGTTTATTTACATGATTATTACATATTTATTTGTGCTTTGTTTTATAGGATATAAAATCTGGGATACCTTTTTCTTTTGGCACAAAGTTTTTATCTTCAGAGTTGTCAAAATTATCGACTTTGGTACCAAATCGGTACTGAAATTTAAAAAAATGTGATGCTTTGAGCACTGTTGAACGGATTCGTAAACACCTGATTGGCAATTGTTCAGTTGCACAATTGGATATGTCTGTGATTAGCTTCAATGATCAACTCTTCAAAAACATTGTAAATAGTCATCAATGATGCTCTTCACAGAGCGCTTACACAGATACACACGGTAGCGTTTGAAAGTAGGCGTCTATCACGGACCAGTACGCTGATCGACGTCTGCTTTCAAATGCTCCCACTTTCAAAACGCTTTAAAATTCCCAACGCTCCCATGTGTTGACCATTGTAGCCAATCACAGACATATCTGATGAGCGCGTGAACACAACGGCCAATCAGAGGTGTTTACGAATCGGCTCAATAACGCTCAAAGCATCACATTTTTAAAATTTCAGTACCAACTTGGTACCGAAGTCGGTACTTTTGACAACTCTACTTCAGAGTGCTATTGGAAGTCAAGCTAACTTAACACATTTAACTAACACAGCTAATTAAAATAGTCTGACTTTACTATCACTCATAAAAATTGTGTTTTTTTGTTTTTTTTGTTTTTTGTTTTTTGCTTTGCAGAGATACCCAAACCAGGGTCTATGGTGGGCCTGTGATGAGATGAACTTTGATTTGGCCCATTTTACCATATCACAAGATGGGTTGAAAATAGAAAAATAAAACATTCTTTTTTTGTTTTTGGTTTTTTTTTTGCATTGAAATATAGAGAATATAAGTGAATTTATATATTTTTTAAATGTACATTTTAATATAGTTGGATATAATGCAACATTTTCATTCTTAGTGTGAAGAACGGTTTAATCTAAAGAATCTTTTTCCCACTACAAAGTCAAGTAACCTTAATTTAATGCTTTATACAATACAGAATGTTTTAATACAGCATTACCATAATAAACAGGAATAAAACAAAACAATCGATGCAAACTTCATCAAATATGAGGCAAATTCAAATTCTGCTCTCAAGCAGCTCTACAGAAGAAAATAGTGTCATTATTCAGCTCAAGTCAATTCAGTGTTGATTCAGTTCAGTTAAAAATTCTTGGCAAGGTCAGTTTTTTCCCCCTCTGTTTTGAATGTCAAGTTGTCCAGCTGTTTGAGATGTTTGACTTCTTCAATAGGGCTTAAAAGTAGAACATTCACAGAAGTCAAATGGGTTGCACAGGTTTAGCGGTTTGCACTGTGCTGTCCAGCAGCTCACTCAAGTGATCCATCCTGTGCTGTGCCGCTATCCAATCTTATCACACATCTAAGGAAAAAAAAATCATAGGGAGGGGAAAAGTGTCACTACCTGTAGCACTTCCATCTATCTGACTGTCGGCACTGTATGTTGTGGCTTTAACGCCGCTAAGCAGCATTTTTTTTTTTTTTACTTACATGCTGTGAAATATATTGTGAATATATTGTGAATTCAAACTAATACCATAACAAAATCATCATATACCTGTATAAATGTGATTCATCATCCCCAGTAGAGTCCCATCTGAAATGCATGCTAATGAAAGTCTGCCTCAGACCAGTATTAATCAGTCTAAACAGATGCAAGGGGGTGGGGGGTGCACCTCTAGAATGCTTTTACCCCTTAGGTTAAAGAAATGGTAGATTGATTCAATTATCTGTAAATGAGAGATCAAAGGACTCAGAAAAACAACATTTTTGAAGTAGCAGCAGAAGATTAGTTGTTCTAATCTCTTCAGGGTTTTTCTGCCTTCCATCAAGAGCTCTTGTACACGGGGGCTGCTACAAAGAGCAGTGATTCTCTTTCAAGATGAAAACCTCTCTCTCACTTCAGTCTTCATGCTTGGCTTGAAGAGGTAGTCTGTTTGTCCATCTTTTAAAAAGGCTTCCTTAATGCAAAATGTTTTTTTCCTTCGTATTTGACATCTGTTGTTCTGTTTGTAAAAGGCTTTCTAAAGGTATATATATGACCATGTTTACCTCAATAGAAGCGCCTCGATACATTGTATGGCTGTGTGCATTTACTGCCAAGAACACCAAGGCATTGAACATTCTTAACATACTGCCTCAATCATTGGGTTTGGGCAATCAAGCAACAGCTGAACTGATTTGGATTCACTAAACTTGTCGCTTCAATTCAAGGTCAGGTATTCCTCCGAGGTGGCTCTTTAAACATTTCATTGTAATAGGTGGAGAGATTGAACTCAGTGAGGCAGCTGCATTGACGTATTTGGAGATTTCAAATGACTGTTTCTTTGTAGTTGTGTGGTTTAACTTCCAAAAGTTGATTTTTTTTTTTTTTTTTTTTATTAAATTATAGTTTAGTATTCATTCAGCATTCAGATTTCCATCACAATTTACCAAAGCATTGTATTCCCTTCGTGAGCCTCCATTTGGAAAACCCTGATTCATTATTATTTTCGACTGTTAAAACTTATGACAGGTTGAGGTCCTCTCTCATCTGTGAATAAGGGTAATGTTATTTAGTTTTCCCCCAAAGAGTAACACAATCCCACGGCTTATTTGTATGCCTGCTGACGGCTTCATTTCCAGGCTTTATTTCCATAAGGTTTTATTTGATTGAGAATAATGTTTCAAGAGTTAAATCAATTGCTGTGCACTTTTCCTGACTGCTGAGATACAGACTGTTATTACTCAGACTTCGCACACACTCAGCATTTTGGGATGCTTTCCTCTTTAAAGTGATATTATGTCTATATGCTCTTCAGAGGAAAGAAATCGTCAAGTGTTTGCTGTTGCTTTGCTAAAAAAAAAGTAAGAGCATGAATTCTTGGGAGACACAGTACTGTGGTTGTTTCATAATATATTTTCTTGAGTTCGCATGGCAATATATATATTTTTTTTTTTTAAAGTCTGCATTTTTGTTAAAACAACATGCATATCATTGTTATCAGGCAAAAATCTTGCGTGTCCAAAACTGCAACTTTTCAAGAAATAATAATAATAATCAAAAATGTAAAAGCAAGCATTGAAAAATGGAGATAAGAATTACTACAGAACAAGATATGATTAATGTATGACAAAAGGCATTTTCACTGTTAAACTAGTTTATCAAATTTAAAGTTCCGGAATTGAGGGTGGAGGTTCAAGAGCTGATTTTCTGGTGTCAGGATTCAGTCAGTATGCACTATAATGTCAGAAACTGCGAATATATGCTGCATGGAGATGGAACAGGTATAGTTCAGTTCAATTACGGTTATAATTTGTCTTGTTTTATTGTTTTTATCTACTATATTAGTTTGTACTAATATAGTGGATAAAAACAAGATGACAATATTTTCTTATTGACAATAATACTAAGTAGGTGTGTAACAATACATCGATATAGATAGACATTAGATCGATGTATCGAACGATCCGATGCATTCATGCAATGCGTAAAAAATCGATACCTGTGGGCTAATTATAGAGGCACCTTTGTTTTAACACTCTCCACATTTTCACACAGTATCAGTCTATGCATTATCGCCAACACGTGCATTCTCATTTAAACTACCTTTCAGAACTTGTGAAAGACACTCGGGACAGTCAATAAACTGCCGCATAGGAGTGCCGCGCGCTGTGACTGTGTTGCTTCAAGCGCATCATTCTGCACACAGGATGCGAGCAAGTGCTTTGTGCCGCTCTGTATTAGAGCCTTCATAATACATCTGCACAATGAAAGAATATTAATAGCCTGTCTTTTGTTTTGTCCTACCTATAATATGTTGTTGCTTCATTAAAAACCTGCACTATACATTTAAAAGAAATGTCTTTTAATTATGTGTGTGTGTATATGTATTCCTTGTTTATCATTTTTTTTGACCTTACACATTTTAGTACAGAACTAAAATACTTTCTTGACTGTTGTTGTGTCATAAGCTGTCATTAGATTACTGTGAGAATTTTTTATTTGTGGATGTCCCAATCAGGGTTCAGGATGTGAAATTTTGAAATAATTGTTGTTATATATTTTGGTTGCAGTTGTGAGTTGGTGAGTTTGGTTGCACTGGTTGTGTAAAATAGGCTCAAAATATCAAAATATTGATCAGGTCAAATCGAATCGTATCATAATCATATCACAGAACTTTTTGAGGTATCGGAAAATATTGAATCGCTGGCTATGAGAATCAATATTGTATCGAATTGTGATGAACTGTCTGATTATACTAAGATAGTATTTTCAATATTCCTGTTGTACCGGACCCCGTTCGACTTTACCAATGAGTTTTATGACATTTATTGTACTTCACACAAAAGATTAAGCATCTGTTTTTTCTCTAGAAAATCACTGTAAGAGCTTAATAAATCACAGTGCAAGTGTGCATTAAAATATTATCCATAAACTCTCTCTCTCCCTTGCATTATCATCAACTTACACAGCGAAGTACACAGAAACACTCATTACAAATAACAGTAAACAAATATATAAAGACCTTTTGGGGTGGTGCTTAAAAAACTGGTAAACTTTATATCCGTAAATCAACTCCGATGAACTGTAATAAAATGCTCTCACTTTCATTACTGCTGTATCCAGTATCGCTCTGGAGACTGTAAGCTGGATAACGAACAGTTTACTGATCTATCCTTGAGTAACAACTTTTTAGCACAACCTCTGTTTTGTATTGTCCCTTTATTGATTATTTTTTTGTTTTCACGTCGGGTGGCCATGATTACCTGCCAAAATGGATAAGTTAACAGCTGTCAGTGTCATGGATGTTTTGCAGCACGAAATCTGACTGAACGGATATAGACTGGAAAATAAAGGTAATTTGCATTTATTTTATCTACGGTCATTAGATCTATAATTCTGAAGTGAAATAAAGTAGCAGGTAAGATTACATATATATGACCCTGGACCACAAAACCAGTCATAAGTCGCACGGGTATATCCAATCACAAAAATTTATTTTTGTGATTGGATATGCATTGCTTAGGACTTTATTTGGACAACTTTAACTGTTTTGTATTGTCCCTTTGTATTGACATTCGTTCACAAAGAAGTCCGGTTTGAAATGATTTGCACAGACATAAACAAATTTTGATAGAATTGAGGGAGCATTTTCTTCAAAAACAAAATTAATCCACCTCGTCTTCAGCGGCTCAGATTTAGGGAGTAAATGGAGAGAGCTATGTGGATTAATCTATCCAGCTACAGAACACCTAAAATCAGGGTACCCGCGGGGTCTTAAAAGCATTAAAAAAGTCTTAAATTTGATTATCTAAAATTAAGGCCTTAATAGCCTTGAATTTGGTATACAAAGTCTTGGATTTCGTTACAAAGGTCTTATTTTTATTTTTTTTTATTTTTTCACTTTTCCTAGGATTAAGTTCATACCATAACAAAATGAACTGTTACTAGTGTAGGCTAATTAAAAATTCATGCAGCGTAATGTTGAGTGCACCTCGCGCTCCACGTCATAGCAGTAAGCGCGAAAGCTCGCGCACCCGTTATAAATTACTAGAGATGAGCCGGATACTCGGCTGAAACGAGTATCCGGTACGGATAAAGCACTTCTGCCGAGTACGAGTATTATACGAGTAATACGAGTCAATATCTGTGCTCGGATTGAATGAAAATCATCATTGGGTAACTTAGCTGATTGTGTCAGCGTTCTGTGATAGTCTAGTCCAGTGGTCTCAAACTGCCGGCCCGCGGGCCATTTACGGCCCGCAACTGATCTTAAAAATAAAACATAATCCGGCCTGCTAAATTATTATTATTATTATAATTATTATTCTCTAGTACGCGTCACATACGCTGCCGCGCCGGCATTTTCCTTCTTTCCAATGCGCTTTCGCTCCCGTGGCGTCTGTCGTTGCTATGCAACCATGAGCCGCGCTCTCAACTAAATTACAGTAAAAGCACTCGACTTTAAGTCACGAGCGTCGTTTTAAATCACCGAAACGCGCTCGATGCAACCATGTCAAGAAACAGAAGAGTGTACAAATGTATTCAAGGGTTGTATTTATTCTGTACAGTGTTGTTCAGTGCAAGATTTTAATTTTATTTAAGCTAGCATGAAGTAAAGGAAAACAGCCTACTTCCACTAAATGTTAAAAACTAATAACAATGAGAGATTTTTATTTTTTGGCAAAATAAAGTTGATATATATAGCTTCAGTTTTTTGTTTATTTCTGACCCCTCCATGGCATCTATGAGTGTTGCTGGTTTTGTTCCTAAATTACTATTTTTTTTATTTCATGCACCCTGTTGGATAGGAGAAGTTGCACCAGACTATTGCAATTAATAGTATTATATTAGTATATTAGTAGTATTACATCAATTACATCATAGTATTAGCCTATACAATTATATTACACTCTGTAACAATGAGAGAGACACTGCTGTTTACATTTAGTAGGCCTATGGTAAATAAAATATTTATAGTATAGGTATACAAATATATGCCGAATTAATTATTTTCTAGGGTTCAAAATTTATACAGATTTGACATTTTCCCCCTCATACTTCTGTCAGAATGGGTACGAAGTTGGCATTGAATTTCATTTAAAATGGTATTAAAAAGGTCTTAAAAAGCCTTGAATTTCATTTGGAGGATCCTGGGGGTACCCTGAAAATGCTTGGGAGATGTTCTCGTCAGTGCAATGGCAAGCTGTGTAAACTGGCTGTGAACTCACTTAGGGCGGGTCTATGTTAAAATGGCAGTGTCTGTCAACATTCATGGGCGGGGCCTCTGGCTAATGTGATGTCACACTGCCAGGGATCTGGAAAAGGCTTGTTCTGAGACACTGCTTATGATTTATGGGGATTAAAAAAAAGGAGTGGTTGGATTTTTATCATTATAGGGTGGTTGTGTACCCACACTGCCAACACACATTTGTAGCCAATCACCATGCAAAAGTGAATTTTGCATAATAGGACCCCTTTAATTTTTAAATCTGAAGCTGACACAGCATCCTAAAATTTTAGTACATTTTTTTGCAGCAATTACAAGAAAATGCAGAGGAAATGTAAGAACATGTCTGTGTGAATGCCCCCTTAAACTTTTTCTCACTTCCACTGTTGACAAGGATGGAAAACGAAAAGCAGTCAGTAACACTGTAAAGTTTTAGTTATATCACACAAGCAAGAGTGCAGGTGAACTGAATCTCAGCACAATGTTACACATCTTAATGTTCTTTTCTAAATTCAGTTTATTTATTAAAGTGCATTTTTGAATATTTGTGATCGGACTGTAATAGCTATTTGCTTTTGTTTAGAAAATGCTAGTTTTCCAAAGTGACTTGCAGAGCAACAATTGCAGGGACAGTCCACCTGGAGCAATCTTGGGTTAATTGCTTTTCTCAAAGGCATAATGGCAGTGGAGGGAATTTGTAATCTCAGTAATGACACCATTAAATGTTGCATCAGATATTAAAGATCATTTTTCTGTACAGCTTGGTCATGTCTTAGTCATCCCAAGACAGTTTGACTGTTGCATCTACTTATGTAGTTTTCTGCAAATGAGAAAAGGAAATTTTGTTGAGCACTACATTTTTTTTAGGTTATATTAAATGGTTGGCTAACTAATTTCAGAAATGTTGTGTTTTTGAAAGTACTTTTCTATAATTGAATAAAAATGTTCTGACTTTGACTTGCCAATCATGATAAACTGGGGTTTTTTTTTTTTATGTTTTTTTTTTTTTTTTAAGCACTTCTGTCATCATTCTAAAAATAGAAAATGGGAGATGTGAGGGTCTGTATGGAATAATCTCCTGGACACTTGAGGATCTTAGAGGGAAAAAGGGTTGAGTGCCACAATGAAAAGGTTTCACTTTAAGAAAAAACTGACAATATTTTGTTTTTTCTGCGATATGAAAACGGTTATAGCTCTATTTGGAAAGAATTAATCATTCTAGAATGATTTGTGTGATTTTGTATGGAAAAATGAAATGGGAAATAGTGCTTTCTTCTTTTAGGTATGTCTAACAGTAAGGTACAGCAATTCAATAATCAAATGTAAAATAACAGTATTCACTGTATTTTTACAATTTATATTTGTTAAAGATTCAAAAGTGATTTTCTCTTTGTATTTTGTTGTTTAATTAAGATTTATTAAGATTTAAGCCATAAGCAAATGGTTTATAATCGCTTGAATGTCTAAACTGACATGCTAAAACGATATATTGTGCAGCCCTCATATTAAGTAAAAAGTGGTTGATTTAGTTTTGAGATTTTTTTTTTTTTTTTTTTCATTAGAAGGCATGCCCTTTTCCATTTGACCAGCAAGAACTTGATTTGTCAGGCTGCATTTACACTGCAAGTCTTAATGCACAGATCCGATCTTTTGACCGTATCTGATTTTTTATTTTTTTTATTTTTTGGCCAGTGTGTTTACATTCACTTTAGATGTGACTGGTATCTGATATCTGTGTTTACATTACTTCCCACCCCAAAATGATTTTCATTGATAGTTTTACATGTACATGGTAGACCCTCGGGTTTTGAATGGCCGTGCTATTAAAATTATTTATATATTTCACGTCAGGTGGCCATGATTACCTGCCAGAAAGGATAAGTTATAGTGTCATGGATGTTTTGCAGCGCAAAATCTGACTGAATGAATATAGACTGGAAAATTAAGGGTAATTTGCATTATTTTATCTACGGTCATTAGATCTATAATTCTGAAGTGAAATAAAGTAGCAGGTAAGATTACATATATATGACCCTGGACCACAAAACCAGTCATAAGTCGCACGGGTATATTTGTAGCAATAGCCAACAATACGTTGTATGGGTCAAAATGATCGATTATTGTGCGTGCGTGCATGCATGTGTGCACCCGCAGCGTGCACGCAGTTTTTCAGATGTGAGCAAAAAATTGAGCAAAAGATTTTTTGTGCCAGTGTAAACGCAGCCTTAGTGTGGTTTGTTGCGTGGTAGTGTGGTCATACCTTAGTATGTGTTTGTACTGTTTGCGTGGTGATGCTGACAAAGCCATAGGGCTTTCAATCCATTTTTTTTAAATGTTTGTGCGCAAGTTGTGCAACAAATGTTTATTACATAAGTTACTACATTCATGCAATGCATGCATAATTATTATGCAAGTTGATATTCTGATCATATTTTTTATATTTCAATTTTCTTTTCATTTTTAGTTCATCTCCTATCCTGAAAAGTCTTGCAGAGATGGATTAAAAATGATCTTCCAAAACTTACAGCCAGATTCTGGAAGATAAATTCTTCAAACAGTGGTACAAGAGGATGTGGTACTGGTCCTTCAAGAGTTCATCTCAATCTGTCTGTCTGTCTATAAAGCCTATACAAAAATCTTCATGTATTTTACTACACTTCAGTATGTGATTCTTATTACATACTGAATAAATAAATAAAAATTAAGTGGGGGTCATTTTTTAGGATTCTTAATCTAACCTAAGTCTCTTAGAACCTGACACCTTGCACTTCTGGAGACTGGAAAATGGTGGCGCTGGAGACTAAAGGGTTCCTGATGGACACTTAATTCTTCACCTTAATTCTTAATTATTTTGCCGTTAACATGTGTCTTTTCTTCTCCACCTTTTTTTTGTCTGACCCTGCTGTCCCAATGAGCATTTTACTGTCCAATGGTCATGCCTTAACTTTGCAATTTCTAGTATTGCATTAGTATTGCAGCCTTCTCATGGGCATTTAATAATTTTTGACTTTTCAGTCTGAGCTAAATCTCTTTTTTGGCTCAATTTATCTGTAAAAGATAACCTGCTTAATAATTATAAGGCGTTTTTCACTTCCAGGCTTCATGAACAATTATATTTCACTTATAAATGATTAAATACAAAATTAATAGTAGTTATTGATATTGATGTGGTTTGGAATTGGTAAAATGTGCTTGGAAAAAAAAAATATGATCAGAATATTAACTTAATAATTATGCACGCACTGTAGAGAGGTGGTAACCTGTGCTGAAATGGAGTTTTATGACACTTAACTACCACAAGCTTCAATCACTGTATGCAACTTTTGGAACACACTTGAAGGAATCGCAGCATGTTCCCGCACAGTAAACAGGATGGCCTGGTTTAGTTTTGATTGCTAGTTTTAAAAAAAGTGAAGTTGAGCAGTTTTATTTTCCAGTCTGGCTTTGAGCTGTAATGGAATTGCTTAAAATCCCAGAGAAAAATTCATACTCATTGTCTGCACATAAAGGAACTGCCTATTTCATCATTTGGGATTTGACGGAATGTCAAGGGAACATGTGCGTTAAGAACAGGTGGCTTACCTCTTTAAGACCAAGAGACTTTTGAATGGTAATGGCTTGCAGAACACACACAGATGACTGTAAACCCTTGGATTACTGTCAGTCTTTTTAACAGTTTTTTCAGTTGCTGTTCTCAGGAATGTGAGAATACATCTGTTGACTTCATTTAGCCTCATTAAAGACAGACTGCTTGTAAACTCTGTTTTCATATTCCTAAAACTTTGATACAGGGCTCAGTGTTAATTTGTTTAGGAGCACTCGTGCCCCCCAAAGTGTAATTATTTGTATGGGCACAGTTAATTTAATTAAGAATTGCCATAAAATTCAAAAACACAAAACATACTTCATACATGACAAAAGACATTTGATGTCTTCACAGAAATTTGTATTATTTTACTTAAAGGTACAATTTGTAAAATTTTTGCAGTAAAATATCCAAAAACCACTAGGCTAGTGTTATATATTTTGTCCAGCTGATTACTAACAATATCTCTAATGTTTTCAACTACTTGTAAATCATGAGAAAATTCCCATTCTAAACAGTGACACGGGGCAGTGCAGTCGCCTGTCAATGACGCAGTTACCTTTGTTACCGCCTTTACTGACGTAGAAACCACATGACAACAGTGCCGTGGACAAATGCGGAAGTAGAGTCTAGCGTCCAGCAAACCACTAGCTTGCTTCAAGCAGTTCCTTATTTACTTCTTGCACGTTTTATGGTGGATTGTGTTAATTATTTATGGAACATAATTACTGTTTACCATCTGCCGCTGGTTCTGTCGACAAGGACAGCTCCCGTAAAGCTGTCCTTGTCGACAGGACAGCTTTACGGGAAAAAAGCTGTCCCCCGTAACAGGCGTGTGTTGATCAATCGCTCCAGCTCCTCGTTCAGCTCCCACAACACTCGGTCCTGCTCTGCTTCATACTACAGTAACGTTAATAATCGCATAAACGAACATGAGTTCTTCCAGACTCCAATCCCTATTCTTTTGCACCGTCCGTTGAGATGGAGACCACATGTCCCAAGTTTCCACTCTAAAACTTTACGTCATCAAACTACGCCTTTGTTTTGAATAGGCTTCTAGCGACCTCTAGCGGAAAAAAATATCACAAATTGTACCTTTAACAGCCCTGACTGATCACATTATGACCATCTGATTTATATATATAAAAAAAAAAAAGAGAAAGAGAGAGAGAGAGAAAAAATTGGCCGATACCTGTTGCCGATAAGCAAATTTATTGTTTATTTGCTCTATTAAAATTAAAATTAAGCCATATTGGCCACATAAGGCTGTTTAGTGTACTGGTAATCTATTAGTGCCCCATGTTGTTGTCAAATAACTTCATATATTCTTTTCACATAAAATATATGGCCCTGCTGGGCCGGTGCTCAGTTTGGAGGTCCTTCCATAGCCAATGACAGCACACATCCCCTGAGACTTCCATACAACATCAGGTGTTTGGGCCAAGCAAACGCACTCGCTTTAGCTGGCATGACTCAGTGTGACTCAGTGTACTTGCTGTTGAAACATTTTTTAGAATGTTGCATATGGTTTTTCTGTCGTTTTCACTGCTTGTTTATTTCAGAGCTGTTTAGGTACAGTGTCTCCTTTTTTTTTTCTTTTTTTTTTTTCTCTGTACTGTAGTCCTTTCTGTCCTTTGCTTTCTACGTCCATCTCTGTTCTTCTCTCTGGTGTTCCTGTTTTATAGTGCGTGTCCTAGCAGAGCCTCTTGGC
The DNA here is from genome assembly GCF_024489055.1 of Chanodichthys erythropterus. Classification (NCBI taxonomy): domain Eukaryota; kingdom Metazoa; phylum Chordata; class Actinopteri; order Cypriniformes; family Xenocyprididae; genus Chanodichthys; species Chanodichthys erythropterus. The sequence goes on from NC_090225.1 coordinate 13,894,320, forward strand.
TGATCGGGCTTTGTTTCAGACTGAATGAGCGCAGTGTGGAGGCAGGCTGCCGGATAAACAGCAGGATCTGCAACAAGCAGTCACAGCTCGCTCTCCCACTTATGCTCTCTCTCTCCGTCTCGCTCTCTTTCTCCCTCACAGCACTCCACAGGAGGGAGAGAAGCGTGATGAGCTTCTCTGTTTACTGGCCTCTTCTTCTCTGTTGAGCTGCATGCATGTTTTATTACACTGCCATCAGAAGCACAAAAACAAGCATTTGTGTGCAAGAATTAGCCACTCCTCTGAGAAAATCCTCCACCGTTTTTGTGTCCCTTCACGCTGTGTGCGTAATTTAGACGCTGCAGGTTTTTCATTTCCCTTTTCGTCTGTTTTGGTATTTAAGCCAATGTCGACTCATGCCCTGCTTATAGTCTTTTGGTAAAATGATTATATTTTGTGCCTTGCACAAAGATATCATTTGGAAGGAGTTCTGCTTCTTGCTCTGGATTATCACCAAACACGAGCAGAAATTCCAGTTGGCAGATGGATGAGATGAGAAATGCTTTTAGCCAATGACAAGATACTGTCTCAATGCCTCCTGGCAGAATTAACTGCTCAACTTCTGTTGCATTGCAAATGAAGTGAAGCACTCGTACCATGTTTGACTGTTTAAGATCCTTATCATTCAAAAATGAAACCTTTGCTCTGTCCACTATAAACAGTCTTGACATGATTAAAGTTTTTGTGCTATAAAAAGATAACAAGGACAGATGTATTGTTCCCTTTACTGCTCAGCTAGATTAAGTATACCAGAAATGGCACTCATAATGCATTTTACTTGCGTAATGTGACACTTTTCAGAAAAATGGTAGCAAGACTCGATTTTTATCCACTGCGAAATGTTTGTTAAAAGTGGCCTGTATATGGTTAGAGGTTGAAAAAATGAAAGAGCTTGTTAATGTCAGCTGAACAGAAAAGTCAGAGGCGGAGTAAGTTGTATTTTTTTTTTTTTGGAATAAAAAGAGTAAGATGTTTCCTCCCCATCTTTAGTTTTATTCCCACTTATTGAATGCTTATATGCTTGTTAATCTGGACTTTTTATCTATCTATAAGATAATAAATAGTGCTCTGTGAATTAATTTTATGTTGGATATTACATGTTTTATGTCTATTTGTGGACACAGTTATTAGTAATTCATTTACATTTGTATGGTAACACATATTGCTTTTATTTGAAAGTAAAAAATAAAAGTGAGATCCTTAATGTAGTGTTGTCAGAAGTACTGACCGTGATACAAGTCGGTACTGAAATTTTAAAAATGTGATGCTTTGAGCGCTGATGAGCGGATTCGTAAACACCTCTGATTGGCCTTTGTGTTCACACACTCATCAGATATGTCTGTGATTGGCTACAATGATCAACGTAAGGGAGCGTTTGAAAGTACCGTGGAAGTGTTTGCGAGTGGAACCGTTTGAAAGTTCTACTTTCAAACACTCCCGTGTGTATCTGTGTAAGCGCTCGGTGAGGAGCGTATTTGATGTCCATTTACAACATGTTTTTGAAGCTTTGATCATTGAAGCCAATCACAGACATATCTGATGAGCGCATCAACACAATTGCCAATCAGGTGTTTACAAATCTGCTTAACAGCGCTCAGTTCACATTTTTAAAATTTCAGTACTGTCTTGGTTAGGGATGTGCACAAATAGTCGAATATTCGAATATTCGTTCTGTAATTAATATTCGAAAAATAAAAATACTATTCGAATTTTACTATGTTGCTTTGCTGGCCGTAAATGCAGTGAATCCATGATAAATCCTACGCACTAAAACTCGCAGTTATAACTAAATGCACCAGCGGCGCTGTGGAGCGTGTTTAACAAGTTTATTTTATTTGATCGTCACATATGTTTTCGTCTGCCTCGCAAAGTTTGGAATTACTTAGATGAAAATGATCTTACAAAATGGAATTACTTTTGATCAAATTAATTAATGTAACAGAGTTATCGTATTATCAACACCATAATGAGAAAGCACATGAAATCTAAATACCCATCGAGTGAGAAAAGACAGCTGTCCATCACTGCATTCACGACAGGTAAGCGCAGCTGTAAGTTATCCGCGAGTGAGCTGATAACTTATCTGATAGCAAAATGATTTTGAGACGTATGCTTCCTTTAAGTTTCGTCGAGGGAGATATATTTACGAACCGAAAACAAAGTGCTACTGTTAGAAACTTAGCTTAGCACACAGTTATGTACTAGGCTATTATTATCTTTGTGTCTCTGCAACGTCTGTCAGCACGGCTCGTTTTCTCACCCGAGCATGTGGATATTATTGTTTTTCTCAACATGAACATGTGAAACAATATAAACACGATAACCATATACTGATTCGAGTGTATTATGTACGTTTTGTACAATAACTGGTGCTGTCTGCTTTATTAGTATTTTTCCTGCTGCTTTTCCTCCCGCTGCTTGAGATTAAATGCTGTTGTTCTTAATATTTTCTGTTTACACATATTGTTTAATGCTTTGAACTAAAAGAAAAACTTAAGACATAATGTAAGCTTGTTGTGTATATTGCCTAATCGTAAGCTTGTTCAGAAATGGTTACAAAATTTCGATGAATATAAAACAATAACGTCTTTCTCGTTTAACCTCATTTAACCGAGAGGTCGAATATTCGAATATTCGTTTTTTACGAGCCCAAATATTCGAATACAATATTTTGGAAGAATGCCCATCCCTAGTCTTGGTATCGCGGTCTGTACTTTTGACAACACTGTTTTGGTGTAAAGGGGGATCATTGAATGCAACCTTGCTGAATTTAAGTATTAAGTATTAATTAAAAAATATATCTCATTTAACATTCTGCAAAAATCAGATGACAGCAGGGATAAACTTACCCCAGTATAGTGGAACAAGAATGCATCCTCTCATAATTTTAGGTTTTATGCTATAACTAAATAAGCAAATGTTCCCACTTATATCCCTTAATAATTTGGATGATTCATTATAATCCTGTTATTGCTTAAGTAGAGCATCTTCCCCAATTTAACCCTACCAATGAATTGTTCACAACGGTCATTTTTGCTCTCATGTTAACTGTTTATGATTTTATAATGGCTGTGATGTGTTATGTAGGACTGACGAACAGAACCTGAGATGTTCCCTCATTCCCAACACAGGGGCTCATTGTTGGCACTTTTGCTCCTCCATTTAAGCACACTTAATTAGTGCCATGTAAACAAATGGGACTTGCTGGGCTCCTATAGAAATGCAGAGTGCTCATTGAACAGAGTCTAATTTGTGTGTATGTGTGCAGATAGTGAGGTGAGCGGGGACCACAATTCAGACTCTGGGCTTTTTTGGCATGATTTACATTTACAGATTGTGCACCTGTAGAGACTGCTGTTCTCTGATGTTGAGAGTTGAAGCATACATTTCCAAGTTTAATGAGCTCTTGTATTAATGAGCACTGTATAATTGTAGATTCAAGGTTGTGGAGAATGACAATAAGAAAAATTCTTGTTTTCTGTGCTATGTTGTCTTCATGAAACTTGTCTTTATTTGCATCACCCCTCTTTAATATTTGATTGATGGTCTAGTTGTGCTGTGTGACTATCATCAGATGTCACCTGCTTTATTTGGATTGATTAAGATCATGATTATTAATCCCTTAAACCCATGTTTTAATTGCACTTGACGAGTGAGTAATTGTTGGCATTATGTGGCATGCATTTTGTTTACACTCTACCACAAACAGGGTTTTGCCAGGTGATTTGAAAATGTTCCAAGAGCCAATTATGACAATAATTCAAGGTGCTAAAAGTTTGACAAATTTATTAAAAAAAAAAAAAAATCACAAAGCATGGGATTTAATTGAGTTTAATTTGTTTTTGCACTATCAGACACAAGTCTTGTCACTGTGGTTAGCTTGGGCTGTTTCCTTTCTACAATCCTTTGCAAAACCTAAAAAAGATTCACTTCTTTGAAATTAAATTGATTGCTACATGTTGATCTGAAAACAAAAACAAAATGAGTGCCTAATGCCTCCAAATGCCATAAAAAATAATTACAAACTCAGTAATCACAAGCTTTCTAATTTTTTCTAAAGTAATTGTATTCAACTTTTTTTCTTGAGTTACATATTTTGTTTGTTTGTTTTTGTTTGTTTTAATTTAACAATGCTTACTCAGAAAACTTGACACAATTATTCAAGTCTTCAGTGACAGAAGTTGCATTCGTGTTCTTAGCTTGTGCTCTTATCACATAAGTGGCAATTTCCAAGACAGGTAGCTAGAACAAATGTTGCATGCTAAGTACAACACTGTTTGGAAGAAACAATACAAGAAAACTACAAAAATTCTTTGTCATGTATATAGTGACCGAAGATCAAGTGTCACTAAGAAGCGTCTCTTGTTTTAATAGGTTGCTGCTCCTGACCATTTAACTATGGAAACCTATGTTCTTCCGGAGTCTCTGCATTTCACAGCCCATGATGTACATCTTTAATTGTGAGAAATTCAGCCTCAGGTGGGTTTTCTATACATATAAAGTATGGGTCAATGACGTGACGGTTCATTTTTTTTTGTCCAAAGGCCTTGTAATATTTTACAAACTTACACTAAATATAAAATGTTTGATTGACCTTTTAGCTAGCTAGATATCAGCCTGTTAGCATTGTTTAAAAAAATATCGTCATTCAGTATAACTAAAAGTGTCATTCGGTAAAACTGAAATTTTGGTTAAACCAAATGACTTTTTTGGTGACATTTTGTCCATCTTGTAAAATATGACAAAACGAGTGTTCATTGATTTATAAAAACCACATCATCTCATTAACACTTAATAAAACTTCAAAATTAGTTAAATCTCCATTATGTTTTTTAAAAACCGTATTCGTCAATGACCCGTATATAGGATAGTAAATGTATAGGATTGTCTAAGGAATTGTTTAACTTTTCCCACATGTCTCTGAGCTTAATGTACTCACTCAACCAGGCTGTAGCAGAATTCATGGCTTTTATAAAAAGTTGAGAATTCATCATACTTGTGTTTAAGATTTCATTTAGATTGTAAAGCTTATTGCTATGTGAAAATATTGTGCATGTCTTTTGAATGGACACATTTGAACTAGCATGTCTTTTTGAGACCATACTAGGACAAAATCTCCATTGTTCGGGATGAAGGAAGGCTTTGGATGCATGGATCATCAAAACATTAATCCTCCATATTGGAGTGTCATGTAGTGTCAGTGGTACCAAATGGTTCTTTTGTCACTTCTTATTGCCTATTGTGGGATCAGTCACTTGCTGGCTCTCCTTTTACCCAGCAGGGTGCCGTCTTGGCAAGCACTCTTCTCTCTCAAATCGAAACCCTTAGTGCTTGCTGTTTTGAGGCGCCATTGTTTAAAGATTTTGGCTAGAATCTCCAATTAGAGGACTCTTCTCTCTACCTTTTTATATTAGAAATAACTAAGCCTTCCCTATCCTAAAGCCACTCCCTCTTTCTCTCAGTTGAGTTCATCTATGTTTTCAGGCCAACTGCTGGACGTCTGTGCAGCTGTCACAGACATGACACGGAGGTAGCAGTGTGACACTGCTGTCATTCTGTTTGTGTAGTCAACCATTTATACATCAGCCTGGATGACTCACAGGTGAAGTCTTGTTTCCTTTGCTTGAAGGCCTGTTGTAACTCCAGAAATTTGTATGTATTTTTTATATTTATGGGCATCTTGAATAATTAAATATTAAAGATAATTAGAGCTTGATTTTCCTTTCAAATTGAGGTAGCATCATTAGTTTTAAAAATCAAGGCATGCTTTATAAAGTTTGTGTTTTTAAAGCATGCCTTGATTGTTTTAAACTAATGATGGTACCTGCATTTGAAGGGAAAATCATCTTATTTTTATCCATTTCAGAGAAAAAAAATTATTGAATGTTGTCAAAAGACAGAAAAATATAGAGATTTGCATTTATTTTTTGCTGTCAACCAGCCCTAGGAGCTAGCTATCTTTTGGTTTTGAACTTTAAAAAGAGAAAGACCTTGCCACAAACAAATTAAAGTGCACAATCCAAACAAACATGCATATGCTTATATTGTTGAGGTCACTGCATGCATAATGTAAGCAGATGAACATACAGAAACACAGGCTTATTCAGAGACTTCTGAGGTCACAGTCTAGTTGAAGTTTTGTGTAATGTACTGTGCTCTGGAAAAATGTATCATATACTATTATACAAAATATTTCATATACCAGCGGCGCTGTTTGAGATCTAAGTTCTTGTTCTAATTGTTGATGGCCAGGCACTGCAAGGAAGAGATTGCTTTTTTTTTCCGCCACCCCCTTCTGTTGGCTCTCAGTAGGAAGTCCGTCTGTACTGGCCTTTATGCCAGCAGGTGTGTGCCACACTGAAGAGAGTGTGTGTGTGTGTGTGTGTGTGTGTGTGTGTGTGTGTGTGTGTGTGTGTTATGGCAGTGGTGTTATACTGAGAAGAATAATGGTGTTCAATTGAATTCATCATCTGTTCTTTTCCACATTTGAAGAAAATAAGATTAAATAGGTGGCACTGGATGTCAAAAGGAAACATAAGGGCTCTCCTCCTGTTGTGAGTCACACACCGGGGGTCTGTCACAAATCCCTCCATCCAATCTGCCTCCCTGCTTTTAACATTGTTTGTCAGCTTGCAGGGCTTTTCCATTCACTCTTCCTTTTCTTTTTTCGCCAACAGCAGACTTTAAAAAACAAAACAAAACTACAATTTGTCTTTCAGGGCTCAACGGTGCAAGCATTTTACTCGCATTTGCGTATAAAAATAGATTTGAACTGTAAAATTTATTTAGGAGTACATGCACAAATAAAAAGTAGGTCTTTGTTGTTAAATATGTTTTAATAATTAATTATTAATCAACACTCAAATAGCTAAAACTGAGTTGTACAAACATTTAAATTGCACATAGGCAGTTTTTATATAAACTTTTTAATAACAGAATTGTTTCTACTCTAGTAGAAACATGGTCACTATGGTCACGGCAAACACGGTCAAAACGTGACAGCGGAGAAGATAAATAAATGTATGTTTCAGTCACTGATTTCAGCCCGAAACCGAAAATAGCAGTTTTGGCTGAAAACTTTTGGTAGATGAAATTTTGGTGCATTTTTCTTGTAAATGTCTCCTTGGATCCTTTTATTTAGGACAAACAAATTAACATTGTTCAGTAAATAATTTTGGTACATTTTCATTGTGTCTCTGAAGTTATGTGAGACTATGAATTTCTACTGTTCTTGAATTAAATCTGTCATAAAAAAAAAATCTTCTGTGGAAATGATTAATTTAAGTCCATACAAAAAAAAAAAAAAAAAATCATAATCAATGGGCATGCAGCAAAAATGGGCAAAAAGCATTGTTCATTTAGCTCTGGTTCATTTTGAACTTTTTTTTTTTTTCTCTGACAAATTTGAGCAAGCTTCTGTGCAGCCTGTTCTGTGTGGGAATAACTTCAAAAGTACACCGCCACGTACACGAGCAGCTTAGAGGAAACATTGATTGATTGCTAAATTCATTACCCTGAAAAAGCTTTATTCAGTATGTGTACGCACACCACTTTTTAACAAAGTAATTTGGCCCGCATATTTTTTCCTCTACCTGGCCCTCAACCTGAAATGAGTTTGATAGCTCTAGTCTGGATGACATGCACTATATATGATTATGACACAATATGTACATTATTGAAAAGTGTCACGATGTATCAAAATACTGATTGTAGCACAGCCTGCTGGCAGCTTGCTGATTAGTTGCCTACAGTGGCTCAGTATGGAGGTCACCAAGCATGAGAGCAGGAGACCGCAGCCGTTTTTATGCTGTTCTCATGCCAAGTCATTTTTCATGTGTGTGTTGGTTCAGGCCCTCTGGCTTTTTTACAGCACCTCAGAGGAATTGTGCATGAGCGCCGCCTCCTTGGAATTTTTTTTTTTTTTTTTTTTTTTTACACATGATTTCTCTCTCCGTTCCTTGCTTGTGTTGTCGCTTTGAGTTCAGGTCCAAGAGGGAAGCGCCACTGTGATTTTCGCCTTGCGTGTCTTGATGTAGTTAGTGAGGTTTTGTGTTTTTTAACCTGCTGACCTCACTGTGACCCTGCTGTGTCTATGGTGACCGCTCCAGCTGTAAGAGGTTGTGGCAGCACAGGGCTTTGTGGCTGCATTCCAGCGCTGACAAGTCTGCACGCGTAGAGACACCATTACAAGAGCCATGCCCCTGCTGAACATTATGGGATGGTAACTTGGAGACCAATTTCATGCTGCTTGAGTATTTAAATGGCCTAAATTTTAAAGGTTGTGTGTGGTTTTTTTTCTGTTAGAAGAATGTTAGAAGAATGTATTTTTCCTTTTTGTTTTGTTTTTTTGCTATCCCAGTTTAAAGCAAACCAGAAAAGATCAATTTAACCCCCCTTTTTTTTTTTTATCATGATTTTCATTTTATCCAGAATCTTGCAGCTCTAGTTTAAGTTAGTCATATTCCAAATTAACACAGCAGCAGAATACAGTTGTCATTCCTGTATTTGAGTCCTTAATACGGTTACGTTCACACACAGTACGGTTATTTACTTAAGTGACAACCTCATTCTATAACCAAACTCACATCCGGAAATATTCCGAACTCACAACCGCATTCTTTGTGAAAGGAACCGTATTGGACAACTAGTTGTCTGTCACGCCATACAGTGCAAGAGAGCCGCTCTTCTAAGTAGGGTTGGGTACTGTTCATATTTTAACCGGTACCGGTATCGGTACCTTAAATTCGATGCCGGTATCCAATGGTACCTTTTTTCGAGACATTACTCTCTGTATAATAACATTTATTTCAGTGAGAAAAAAAAAAGTCCAAACCTCTCAATTAAATTTTTTTTTTTAATTTAGTAATTTTACACACTACACAAAATGAACTGTTATGTGTGTGCTGTAGTATGCATGAGATTGCATTACAGCAGAGAATTCAGATGTCATGAAAGAGCGTTTCTCGGGCTGTTTTTCAACTCTGTGGTCCAGCGTTGCATTCGGACACGTGTGCCGTGAGTGTTTCCTCAGCACAATAACACATAACTACTGTTTTTCATTTTCCCCACAATGCTGTCAGCTGGAGTTTGACTACAACACTTTGAAAATATGACTGTGGCAATATTTTGTGTTACAACATGCAGAGCGTGCATGAGAGCAGTTTCCGCGCAGAGCGCTGTGATGAGATTAACAACGCTTGAAACGCAGATCATAGATCATATACGGACTGGAGTAAGCGTGTTTCAAGTGTACCTTTCAAGCCCAGATGATTTCACAGGTACCGGAATTTGACACTGATTGATTTAATGTGAATCTGCACTACTGTACTCAGTACTTTTGAGGACACTGACCGAATACTACAGAGTTCGGTACACAACCCTACATCTAAGGGGTTTCGTCTGTGGTTTCACTTTTGGTAACTTACAGTGACGAAGACTTGAGCTATGCATCATCTTGAGGTGTTAGATCCAGTCACTGTTCTCCACCGGAGCGGCTCCCATCAGTTTTGTGTTTCTATGTGCAATTCAAATGCTGTGTCATACGCGAGACGCTGTAAAGGATGTGAGATGCAAATGCAACAGTTAAAACTCTGGATAGCACGTTACACTGAATCTGCTGTCGGTTAATGAAGTTTTGATGATGGCCTCGATTGTTTTCTTGTCATGTCAAAAGGGATAAGGCTTTGGTCACTGTTGTTGTGGTTACTGGTAGGGCTGAACGATTTTGGAAGATAATCTTATTGCGATTATTTTTACCAACATTGCGATTCTTGATCTTGTCTTATTAATAAAACTTTTTTTAATTATTTAATTACATATGCAATTTTAAGCAATTTTTTAAATAATTACACATGAACAAATTTCATTAACTGCATGTTACGAATTTTAAATAAACTAATATAAGACAGGGCTTAGATTAAACCAGGATTAGGCCTTAGTTTAATTAGGACATCTAAATAGCTTTTATAAACGTGCCTTAGAAAAAAACATTACTGGTGTGCATCTTGAGACAAAACAATGGCACAGATATATTTTAAGACATGTTTGTGCAAGTTGCTTTCAATTAAGACGGCTTATATATTTATTTTAGTCTGGGACTAGGTTTAAGCCTTGTCTGTGAAACCGGGGGGAAAAAAACATATTACAGGCAATAAACAAAGAGTGCTTTCAGTATTTAAGAGTATCTGAAGATTTTCCTTTCAAGAGCTGTTTGTGATGTCTCTCTTTCTCAGCTTTACTGTTGATTTATTATGATGACATCATAGAGAGCGGGATATCTAATAAGCTGCATTCACACTAATGCACAGATCTCTTTTGAAATGGAAGATGTAGTTTGTCCTGTCTGTTTGATCCCTTAAGATGACTGTTTACATTAATTTCACATCATAAAAGCATTTTGAAATTCAAGTACATTTAACCACTTAAATGGAATCGCGCACAGCCACACGCGTGAGCAAGTCAGCATTTGAATTTGATGTAACAAAATAACTAAGGCAAAATTCGTTGATTATTTGTAAGGAAAATATCAGCGGACTGCAAGCGTAAGCAAAGCATGTGTTTCTCACAGTGCATCCTGTGCAACGAAGCCCACGAATGCCCTTGTAATTCGCTTCTTCAACCTTTATGAACTTTATTAAAGATTATTTTATAAGTGGTGTGTGTGCAGTTGAAAGCAAGCAGAATACGTTTCTAAAGCACACGCAGCGCCATCGCACATCTGTGGTTTGAAAACTAAGCTCAGAATAGATCCAGAATCGTTTAGAGAGAGAATCTTTCTCCCATCTCTATTGTATAGTATGACCAACATAATATTAGATAGACTAAACATTAGGGATGTCCCGATCACGTTTTTTTTGCCCTCGAGTCCAAGTCATTTGATTTTGAGTATCTACCGATACAGAGTCCCGATCCGATACTTCTATAATACATAAAAAAGAATAAAGAAGAGCGAAAAAACAGATCCAGGAACAGTGCTTTTCAGGTATCTAACAGTAGTTTTCAAGTACAGAAAATGGATAAAGTAATCAAATATAAAATATCACTGCATCTTTACTGTATAAAATAAAGATTAATCATAATTGAAGTTACAAAAACTATTCAGTCAAGAGCAGTGAATGATTTCTTTATTTGTTGTTTGATTTAACATTAAATACAGGCAGCAGGAATAGTTGTTTTCCCTTTAAGACACACACGATCCAGTACATATACTGTTCCACATGCGCTGTCTTTCTCGACTAATATATGTTCACTTAAAACATAACCGACTATGTTTGCTAGGATACTCGCTAAGACGGGCATGTTGACATAATTTTTGTATGAATTTGTCCACTGAAGCGCAAGACTTGAAAGAGAACTCAGTATTTGCGCGCTGTCTGAAATAAGCGTGCGCGCTCTTCTGATGAGCGCACACAAATCTTCTCACAGCGCGCGCAAGTTCTCTTTCGCACCTTGTTCTTGAAGGTTTAAATCAGCAAGGCTTAAATGAGTTAGTTTAAACACAGATAGAAACATGTGCTGTTCAGGTCTCACCTGTATCAACACCCGGGTGATGACGGCGTAAATGACTGGACATTAGAGCATACGTCACTCGCAGTGAACTGTTTACAAAGAGTTACTGTTTTGTCCACGCTTTCTTATTATTGTTGTTGTAACGTTTTGCGCATTCATCGACTGAAACATGCATTATCTGAACTCTGTCTGTCTGTTTTCCACGATGCTATTTCACACTAACCATATTAACCAATAAATGTGTCATCATTCGAGATGGACCATGGTGCAAGTGCATACCGAACCGTAAGTGGAGAACTGTTGCACCCCTAACATATATATCCCTACATATATATCCGAGTCCTGATCGGGAGGTAACGTCCGATTCCGATCGAGTCTGAAACCACGTGATCGGGCCCGATTTCCGATCACGTAATCGGATCTGGACATCCCTATTAAACATAAACTGTGGCCAGGCATATGGGTATTGTGCCAAGTTGATGCTTCCTCTGCAGACTGCTTTACTCTCGCGTGTCACGTGACGAGCATGTAAGCGCAGCCTTTGTGGTTAAAAAAAATTGTATTGTTATTTCGCGATATTATCGCAAATGCGATTAATCGTTCAACCCTAGTTCCTGGTTAGAAAATACAGGCTTGACTCCCATTGCACGTTCATACAGACAGTATTCAAGACTCTTAAGTTGCTGTGTGAACAGGACATTTCAAGACTCACACCTGTAAGTAAATGCGGTTGTCAATCCCAAAAACTGACAGTGTGAACGTGGCCATAGCATGTCACCTGGAGTTCATACTATCTCTGGTTTTCTCAACAGACTTGTGGAAAACTGCTGTATAGGCAAAACATTCATCTCAACCCAATACAAATATAAGGATTTTAACCTCTAACATCCAGACCCTGACCTCTTCATTACCATGACAACAGCTTTGTCACCATGACCACGGTTCTGCACATTCTCAATCACACTTCCTGGAGTCTGTTTATATGAGGGAAAGAGGTGTAGCTGTCTCAAACACAGAGCAGATTACAGCAGGCTCACAGCACTGCCATCGATAGAGTGACGGGGATGGATTGTTTCACAAGACTAGACTTGCCCTCAAAGAGTGAATGTTTTCTTTTATTGCTGTTACATTTTCCCTCTTTCTGTCCCTCAATCTCTCTTTAGCTCTTTCACGCTTTCTTCTTCATTCATGTTATTGTATTGTACTTCATTTCCAGGCATCCAACTGCCAGTGTTCTCATATCATGCTCCGGTCCTGCCCATTCATTGGTATTCTGACCCCAACCAATCCTTTTTTTCCCCCTGAATATCTTGGAAGATACAGGATCGCTGTGAAAAGAACCTGATCCTAAGTCTCCTAATGTCTTGCTAATAGCTATAGACTTTGCTCACTGAATGAGCCCTGACTCTGGACAATCTGCCAAGAAGAGCATTGCCTGTGGCTTTTTTTTTTTTTTTTTTTTTTTTAAGGGGCTAAATCTCAGTCTCTTATCATTCCCTCATTTTGTTCTTTTTTACCTTAAGTCTCGGTACTATCCCCCAACTCTTCCCAGACTGCTTCACACCACTGTGTTCATGTCACTTTCATCCATCCCTCTCCCTGTCGCTCTGTGCCCTAATCTTTCTCTTTAGCTCACACACATTTTCTCTCGCCTGGCTTTTTGCAGCTTTTTTGCAATGCTTTCCTGGTCTCCATGCCCCTGTTCTCCAGTCAAGTGCACTTCAGTCCTGAGAAGGCTTCTACACCTTGCCTGCCGTCCACTGGGCTTAAGTGGGGTTTAACGCTCTGACCTGACTCATGATCAGGCCCTTTAGCGAGTAGGCGGGCAGATCCTGCATCATGGCGAGAAAAATCCTGCTCATTAATGAATCATGACGAAATGTAGAGGGATATAGTGGGTTAGAAATAAGACACAGAATAATAAAATGGATGGGAGTACTTTAAGAAAGTTCGTGACATTCAGATCCCTGCAGCTAATGATTAAGTGATTCAGGTTGAATATATCTATTCTATACTATACCCATAGAACTAAGAAATATTACATCTCTTGCTTCTTTCTCTAAAATGATAAAAGGGTGGTTATTGGATAATCAAATATGTCTTCATAAATAGTGGTTCCTTGTTTGTTTTTGGTTTTGTATGCATTTTTTTGTTTTTGTGTGTGTGTTTACCATCAACCTGCCAGGGACTGCAGATGAAAATTAGCCAGAATGGCTAAATCTGGCACATTTACATAATAGACTTTTTTCTTGTGTTAATTAATGTGCATTGTCCTCTTTTAAAAATAAATAAATAAATAAAATATTTAGTTTTTTTTCTAGTTTTCATTAGTTTACCTTGATATACTCAATTGAATAAAAATGATAAATTTGGTAACTTGCCAACTAGCCCAAATAAGTTTAAGTATTTTTAATATTTTATTTTATTTAATTTCAGTTAATGTTTTAATTCAAGCTACAAAAATGTTTTTGTTTTAATGGTTTTAGTTTTAGTTAACTGTAATAACCCTGTTTCCCACCTCTCTGTTTCTTTTCTCAAGGACCTAATCACACTCTGACCTCCTCTCACATTAGCCCTGCCGCCTACTTTAAACCAAGATTCTGTTCCGGCATTAAAAAAGCCTAATAATTCATGGTTCGTAGCATCTAATCAGTTAATTATTAAATTCAAACCATCTGTAACAAGCTCTGATCTCAGCCCATGCGCTGCAGAGTGTTGAGCAGACCGGCATCTGCAGAGTCAAGAAGCTGAAATGAAAAGGATAGTCCATATGGTCGAAATTCAAAATGGCTCTACTGGAGGCGTCGTGACGCTGGAGCTTGGTGCCCCACTGTTTCAGTGAGGCAGAGTTTTCCAGGTTCTGCCAATATGCCAAGGATTCACTGTCTCTGAGGCTGGCCATGAACCAGCAGTAGGGTTTACTGTAGGAGATTATACAGGAGAAGGTTAAGATGGCGCACAATGTGTAACACTCTTGCTTCAGCCATCTTAAAAGACCATTCCTGTGTCCTGTCCTCTATGTCCTTCCACACTAACCTCTCTGTCCCTGTCTCAAATGTTGCTCCCTGCCATGTGCCATGGCCTAATGCCATTTAGATCCATGCAATAAGTGACCACAATGTGGATGGTTATGAGCACCCTTTTGAATCTTAAATGAACACTTTCATTGGCTGCCACCTCTGAAGATACACTAGTAGTAAAGTTGTGTTTGGTTTTGTGGTGTCCCATACTCAGAATCTGTGCTCTGCATTTCACATATCCAAGTGCACACACACAGCAGTGAGTATTGAACACACACCCAAAGCAGTGGGCAGCCATTTTACTGAGGCGTAAAAATTTATTTTTACCCGGGGAGTTATTGGGGGTTAGGTGCCTTGCTCACCAGTGGAATGCTCTTATTATCATGTGGGTAAGTGGAAGAGAACACTGTTACACCACCTATATTTCCTGCCAGTACTGAGACTCGTGACCTTCGGGTTACAAGTCTGACTCTCTAACCATTAGGCCTCAACTGCCCCCATTAGTGATGCGAATAGAGAATATTAGACAATGTAATTCACTTATTATCATGCTTTACCAGTGGAGACAGTGGGAGAATCAGTACCTCCTATAGCCAAAGATGCAGAAAATGTCAGTAGCCAGAAGACAAAGACCGAAAAAGACAAACACGAACATTAGTAAAACATTGGTACCATAGACTGTAAAAAAAGATGGACGACGCAACGCCGCTTCCTTCCATTGTATTGAACTGAAGCCAAAACGGAAGCCGATGGGCGCTGACACGTTATGCAAAAACGTCAAAAAAAAAAAAAAGTTTGGAACCTGGGCATGCGCAGAAAGACTCGTCAGTGGAGCCCGGAGGCGTAGTCGCGGTATCAAACTTCCACCCAGACGGCTGCGTCATCATTGATGTATTTTAAATAGGCTATATAAATTATACCTAACTTTACAGAAGTACGCTTGCAGTCCGCTGATATTTTCCTTACAAATAATCAACGAATTTTGCCTAATTTAAAATTCTACCTATAAAATAATAGGCTATTCTGTTTCAAGAGCAATAATATTTTTGAAACTGCAAATTCAGTAGATGAACTCAATATAATATGCCTCTAGAAACTCTAAAATGTCAGAAACGGTCCTGCCATTTTAAATAAAATGTTTAAACTAACGTTACAGGAGATCAATTGCTGTAGACAGTGCTCTATAATTAATTAGAGTAGGCTATCATTAGTTTTATCCTGCTAATTATTATTTTATACCCATAAAAATAATTATAACTGCCAGATAACGACCACCTGCTTTTTTTCCGTCATGGCTAACGTTAGGCGTGTTATCTTAACTAATAACGTTTATTAATTAGCTTATGAAGTCCACATTTAACGTTACCGAGAAAAGCTCAGATATCCGTCAGATCCTGTAGGTCAGTTAGTACAGTTTACTGCTGAATAGCTCATTTTGTCGGTGTGAAATAACACAGAAATTGAAAATTAATAGTTATTTATCTTCAATCTCCCCTCGAAGCTCCGACAGTCCTCAGAGAAGCTGTCAATCAACTGTGAATCACGACGACACGCCCCGTTTCTATAGCACCAAATTGCTAGCTAAAATCAAACTTATCACAAAAACGAACCATTGAATATAAATCAGCGTGATAACAACTACCTTAAATGACCAAAACCATCTTTCGGAAAATTTTATTTGAAGCATAATTTATTTTTATGTTTTAACTTAAGACTCTTTCGTCTGCATTGAGCGGGCAGGGTTTATGACCTGTACCTGAATCCAGCCTCCAGGGGGCGATCAAAGAGCCCGCAGCTTCACTTTTCAGGACGTATGAGGCACACCCGATTGGTACACATGGTGGAAAGATTTGATGACAGTGAAAATGCTGAGCAGTGTTTTTTTGTTTGTTTGTTTTAACTCCTTTCTAACTTTACAGAAGTAGTACCATCATTACTCACAATGCATACACATTTAATATTCACATTTCTTAGTTGCTGGTAGATAAACCTTAATACAAATGTTTGTGCAAAACCTTAAAGGTTTTTTGAAACAGTGTCTCTAGTGTTAGAAAAAATAAGAACATATGCTTGTGTTAGGACATTTTAATATAACTGTTAAGTAGGGCTGCACGATTAATCGCATGCTATTCTCACGCGCATTTCGTCAGTAAAGCCGGTTCCCTGATTACCGCTAAATCGCCATCACCTGCTTTTAAACGGAGCGCCTTTTAATAGACAGAGCCGTAGTTCACAGACAAGCCACGCAATATCGCGTTCATTATCGCAGGCGATTCATCTGCGATATGAACGCGATATTGCGTGGCTTTTCAGTGATCTACGGCTCTGTCTATTAAATGCCGCTTCATTTGAAAGCAGGTGATGGCGATTTAGCGGTAATCAGGGAACCGGCTTTACTGACGAAATGCGCGTGAGAATAGCATGCGATTAATCGTGCAGCCCTACTGTTAAGCTCTTAGATGACACAACTTCATTCCTATTCTAATGTAGAGGTTTAAGACATATAAAGATGAATTTGCTTACAAAAGTTTATCCACTTTGTCCTGCATGATTTTATTGTATTGATTTATGGCATACATGCATGCTCAAAGCAGCTGGTCTATGCAGATAAATATTTACCTTTATCTTCAAGTGTGTGTTAAGGCATAAAATATATTTAATGTCTTAATGGCATCAGCTTCTCAAGCACCTATTTACTTGCAGATCAATGACTGAATGATGTGACATTTATTTTTCTCTGCTTGTATATGTAAATGTAAGTGTCAAACTGTTTTAAAGCTACAATATGTCGATTTTCGCTGCTAGAGGTCGGCCTATTCAAAACAAAGGCGTAGCTTGATGACGCAGAGTGGGAGATCTTTGGATATGTCGTCTTTACCTCACAGCCAGTTGAAAAGAATCAGGATGGGACTCAGGCAGAAATCATATTAATGGGATGAGATTATTAACGTTACTGTAGTATGAAGCAGAGCTGGACCGAGTGCTGTTGGAGCCGAGCAAAGCCGCCGAAGCGATTGCTAATGAGAGACGAGCGCGACACGCGGCTCGAGCAGCGTAACTTTTATTATGCCGCAGATGACTGCTTTCACTTCTTCCGAGCAAGCGTATGAGGTAACACAGTGCAGTTTATCATATTAGATACATTTGACTGTGTTGAAAATAATGTTATAGCGTTACACTGTGCGTTCGCTTGGTGGCTGCTGTGAGACACTTGTTGCACACTTTAGTAATCTAGATCGATTTGCTGAGTGGCTTGTGTAGATAAATGGCATGGAATTAATTTTTAAAACATATTGTATGATAGAGAAAATGCTACTTTAATTACTTAGCTTGACAAAATAGTGTTTTTCTCTGAGGCATGGTAAAAGCATGGTACTCTCGGAAAATTTAAGAATGCTAGATTTAAACAATATAACTAAATGTGTTGAGCTATATAACAATAATTGGTTTTCTGTCTATGTAACCAAACTGTTGTTCCTTTATGTAATAAAACATGTAATATATTAAAGTGTCTTTGGCGTTTCCATGGTTTCTACAAAATAAAAACTGGAAACCGAGGGTAACGCGGATATGACACCACTGATAGGCGACTCCTGGACACCGTATTCTTGGTTAAAATTGCGATGATTTTTTCACGAATTACAAATGGTTGGAAACATTTGGGATACTATAAGTACTCAACTGAACAAAATATATAACACTGGTGGCATGGTGGTTTTTGGATATTTTACTGCAAAAATCATACATATTGTGCCTTTAAGTGTGCATGTGTGTCAGTTTGTACCTGAAAATGCAGTCAATGCTAGTATTTATTTCTTACAGAACTCTTGAGATGAGTCGCAGGTTTCGGGAAGCATTTATGTAATGCTGCTAGACTTCCTCTTTCTCTCTCTCTCTCTCTCCCTCTCTCTGCCTCTATGCTATAATAAAAGCTGAAAGGGAGGAAACTTGGCAGGAGCTCATATTTGAGACTGTTTTTGTCTCCCTGAGGACATTTCCTACTCGCTTTACACAGCTGGAAAAGACATTGTCACTTATTGCTGACTGCGTGTTAAAGATAAGGGCTTCAGAATGACCAAATTAAACAGAGGGGTTTATAGAGAGCGACTCTGCTTGAGTCTTATGGACAGCACTTCCGCTGCGTAGTAAATCTCGTCAAGGCTTCTGCTTTTTCATGAGTGCTCGGGGTGGTGGTCACCTATTGATTAAGAATATGTTTACACGAAGGTTGTGGCTTGATGCAGTCCAGAGAGTCATTGAATTCAAAATCCTTCTCACAATTATCTCATGGAGCAGGGTGCTTGTGCTTCAGAGAGATTGTACTTGTGGTTTGTGTTGGCCGACTTGTAATTTGCTTTTCATAAAGAGCGTCTGTTAACTAATCTTGGGCCATTTCCACTTTGTTAGTAAAAGCTCTATGGGTCTGTTGAGAATTTTGACTTGATGTATTATAGACTCTGATTCTTTCAGTTTTCACTTTTCTTTTAATTGCTGTCAGTTCAGTAAACTGGGGTATTCACCCAAAAATAACAATGCTGTCATCATTTATTCACCCATATTATTTTTAAACTCTTATGTCTTTTTTCCATGAGACACAAAAGGAGAAATGTTTAATGTACTAGTCATTCTTCTCCATTTAATGAAAGTGAATGGGGATCCAGGCTGTAGAGAGCCTGAAAGTGACAGAAAAGCATTAAAAATGTGGTTGTGTTTTATATTCGTTGTCTTCTGTAGCCAGATGATATATTTGTATGATGAATACCCGAATTTAAGTCCTTATTCATTTATAATCTCCCCCTCTGCTGTAGCTCATTTCCTGGCATGTTGCGACTTGTCTTATTGTGGAATAGGTGAAAGGTTTAAAGTTATTGTGTCTCTCACACTCTCGCTCTACATCCCTCGCTTCCCCTTCTGTCATCCGTGCTCACATCACGTTTTTATTCCCCCCTGCTACTCTGACATGTCTATTCAGCTCACTTTTTCTTTTCCTGGCCCCCGCTCAGTCTCTCCCTCGTGGTCTTGCTCCCCTCTGTCTAAATCCAGCTGTTGTGTTAATAGTTTTCCTGCCGCCTGGAGTGCCAAGTAATGAGATTCCATTTGAAAACCAAGACCTTTCGGCTTGAAGAGACGTTCATGTTTTTTATTTATTTAAATGTTTGTTCCTTTACTTGAGTAAGGCAGCCTCTCAGCTGTGCTGCCTGCTGTAACTGTTTTCTTTTTTTTTTACCTTTCAGCCATATCCTTATGCCTCTAGTTTGATGCTCCTAATGTCCTTTATCCATTTCAGCAACACTCTTGGTATTTCTCTCATTCACATGCCTTTATCTTGCTTTTGTTAAGCTCAGATGTGAGTCAAATGTTTAATTGCCCGAAATCTATATTGATTGTGACCTGAAATAAGTGTGTAAAAGAGATGAAAAGCTTCCGACAGTTTTTTTCTCACTTTTTCTTTTGCAGCTGAAAAATTCTCTCTATGGCTTAAATGGTTTAACCTTTAACTTGACATGACTGTTCTTTTACTAGTGCAGATGATGTGGACTTCCACCGAGGCCATGTTTAGACCTGATCTCTGCTGATCTGATCACTAACTGCTTATGATCTGATAATTGCAAACACATTAAAAGCTAGCCAGAAATGCATATGTCCACTAGTGCTGGGTAATGATGAAGAGTTCCTGATTCATTGCAGTTCTGATTCACAAGCTTTTGGTTTAGTCTTTTGGGTACATTTCAGGTATAATGCCATTTTGTTTGCATATGAAAGAAGTTCTTTCTCTCCTAATGCTGCATATTATGCAACATATCCCTGGTTTTACAGACAAGGCTTAAGCTAGTCTTAGACTAAAATGCATGTTTGAGATGTTTTAACTGAAAGCAACTTATACTGACATATATTAAAATATGTAATCGCCATTGTTTAATCTCAAGATGTAATGTACAGCAGTAATGTTTTTTTTTCTAGTGTATGTTTATAAAAGATACTTAAATTTCCCAATTGAACTAAGGCCTTATGCTGGCTTAGACTAAGCTCTGTTTGTTAAACCGGGCCTTTGTTGATTCAGATTTGCTCATAAGTTTTCAAACTTACATTCACAACCTAGGCTTATTGGAAAAATGTGCCCCCACATTTTTTGCAAAACTCCAAAAACTTACCTATACATTTCACTCCAGTTTCCATCTGAAATTAACACTAGTGACAGTAAAACGGCAATGACTTTAATTCCTTTTCACGCAAATTATGGTTACAGGAGCAGATTAAGTTTAAAAAGGCTTGTTTTTGCACTGTTCCTTTCACAAAACTTGACCTCAAAACCCTTTTACCTTAGTACATGTAAATGATTACATTACATTGTTTATTTGTTTTTTAACTCTGTTCAATGTTTGGCTTTTCTGAAGAGGTAAACTTGCTCGGTAGCTCATCTGGTACAGCATTGCACTTGATCCGCAACGTAATATTTTGCAGAAATCTCACCATAGGCACGTATTATCAATGAACCATGGTTGCACATTCACAACAATTTAGGAATGGCAGCATAGGTTTAGCATGAAGAGAAGCGATGTACTCTTGAAAATGGGTAAAATATCAGTGTTATTATAAAGGCACAGTATGCAAGTTTCACCGTTAGAGGTCTCCTCTTTAAAACAATAACAAAGGTGTAGTTTGACGCCACGAATGAGCGTGGAATCGTGGGAGTTGTTGTTCTTATCTCCACAGCCAATGGAAAGCAATCTGAAGGGACTTAGACAGATATCATGTTCATGGATGAGCTGATGTATTAAAGTTGTATTAACGTTACTGTGGTAAGAAGCAGGGCTGGGCCGAAAGCCTGGGACATTTTACGTTGTTTTTTTTTTGTTTTTGTTTTTTTATGCTTAAATGCCGCAATTGGCCGCTGCTGCTTTTGCTTTGTTGTTAATGCATATTTTATGATCAAATTATGATTAAAGTTGTTCAACGTCTGCGTCCCTGAACTTGAACTTAGTTAAAGTTTTATGTTACTTAAATTCACATTTTATTTCATTTTAATGAAACAACCGCAAATGCTGAATTAATACTCATACAGGTCATTTTATCTGACAAATTAAAATTTGAGGGGTAGCGCAGTGCTGTTTTACTTTGTCAAAACAATCATTAAAATACTTTTGATTGTTTTGAAAGTTATTATGTGCATACTTTCAGTGCCTGGTATGAGACACTTGTTGCACAATGCAGTAAGCTAGATTGATATTAGAATATCATATTAATGAAAGCTGGATGACTTGTGCTGCTAAATGGAATGCAATTAATTTTAAGCTATATTGTATGGTGGAGAAAATTACTGTTACTAAAGCTCTTTCTGATAATGCTGTTATCCACTTGACAAAATAGCGTTCTCTCTGAGGCATGGTACAAACATGTTACTTGCGGTAAATCAAGAAAACGAGATTCGAACAGTAAGACTACCCGTTTTGAGCTATATAACAATGATTAGTTTTCTGTGGATAAAACTATCCAAACAGTTGCTCACCAGTCTAATAAGATGCATAGCATATCAAAGCATCTTTGGTTTTTCGATGGTTTCTATGGAAATCAAGGTTATATGACGTCATTGACAGGCGATGCAATGACACGGGCAATTACACTGGTTAAAGTAGCTGAATTCTCAGGATTAAACATTGTTGAAAACATTATGTATAATTTAAGTTCGCAAGTCAACAAAATATTTTCTGTATTTTAATCCAAAAATCTTACATATTGTGCCTTTAAGAGTCAATATCAGGGTTGTTCAGGTGAATATTGTGATTAATTGAAAAATCTATATCTTTGCCAAGCCCTAGGGTGTCGCATTTGGCTGTATTGAGCGATGGAGAGTCCAAAACAAAACAGTTTATTAAAGAACAGACTAGGAACACAGAGATCACATGAGTAATAATCATAGATAAATAACCAAATCACCATAATCACCATGGGTGATAACCATAGAATCAAACGAGGTCATAATCAGCAACCAAGGAAACTGAAACTAAACAGAGCGGGGAAATTGGAACAAAGGGAAGTGGAACAGAATTTCAAAATAACATAATAAAATAGAGAACATGTTGCATTTTTAATGAACATGCTAAGGCGTCCTGGACAGCATTGAAGCACCACCTATCAATCAGTTATTGCAATAAAACAAGTTTTTTGAATATCTGAGGTGACTAAATCTAAATTTGTGATGAGAAAATATATATGGGGGCATCGCTTTTTGTGCTTTATCAAAGGTGAACAGGATCCTCCTGATAACCAGAATTACTTGGTCACAAAAAATGTATGCTAATACCAGTTGAACATCAATCTGTTTCGGTTGACCACTCTATTTCATATGGTTGTCTGAGATCAATGTTACTACCAGATGTAAACAGGGCCTGAGCCAGTGTCCCGCCTTACGCTGTCCGCATCCGTCTCCTCCTCTCCCTCTGCCTGTTTTTGGTCTTTATGTGGAAGCAGGCCTTGCCTGCCCATGCGTGGCCTGAAGGTGGAAGTGTAATTTCCTGTGGCAGACAGGCTGGGAACAATTGGTGGGGGGTGGTTGAAGAGAAACAGGCTGTGAACACACTGCTCTATGATAACTCAAAGAGGCAGCCTGCCTCACGGGTGCCGAGACAAAAACGAAGAGAGAAAAAATGAATAGCTAAGCCACAACACCCCACCCCCCACCCCCCACCCCCAGATCTCCAAGCTTGTTCAGAAGGGTTTGTGTTCAGTCAGGCCTGAGAGTCGGTCTGTTGTGTTTTCTCAGGCTGAAAGTGGGGAGCACAAGAGAGGTACATTAGTATCGCCTCATTGCCATTTATTACGCTCCTCTGTTCTTCTGCAGCGCCTTCGTAATATGGAAATAATTGAGCTCTGATAAAGCAAATGCCAGGACATTGTGTTTTTTTTTGTGTCTGTCATACTTTAGTTTGTTGTTGCTAGTGTGTTTCATGGTGTAAAGATCTCTATCAGACATTAACAGAAGCCTAAAATGGTGTTGAAGCAAATGTTTTTGAAAATTTGCAATATGATGCTGCACAGAGGACGTGCAGGCATTGTAGAGCTTAGTGCATACGTTTGTTGTTTTATTTCGGTTATTTTCTAATTTCATTACTTTTTTTTTATGTCCGTTGGCTCTCATAAATTTGGTTTTTAGTCATTCTTCCGGTAAATTTTTGGGCTGCAACTGCAAGCCACATCATGAGTAGCATCTGGATAATCATTCCCCATCGCGAAAGTAGTAGTGTGTTTTGGGCTGTCTGTTCTGCACTAAACCAGATTGAAGGATTAAATCCCGTCCGTAGGTGTTGTGTCCATCTCACTGTCCATCATCACCCACTCTTTGGGTCTGTTCCAGAATCTTGTCAACAGTATCCTAACAGAGATGAAACCTTGGGATTGACTGAAACACTTTCCATGGGAAGCAAATTAAATTAATTCCCACAGAGTGCAACAGTTGAGTCTCAGAAGTAAAATAATATAATTGTGATGGATACATTTTGTTTGAAAGAGAAATTCTTGGTTAAAAAATTACCCATGATTCTAAAAAAAAAAAAAAAAAAATCTTGACCAATTAGAGAATCACAAGCAAGTCATGTCACAAGAACACTTTAGTGCCCATGAAACACTGCAAATAAGTCAGTCTCCCTAACTGATGTTTTTTTTTCTTGCAATAAATGTAAAATATATGGTTTGTATAAATAATCAACATCTTAAAATCAATAGTTTTGTATTTCTTCATTGTTTTTAATTTTACCTTTTGCATTGTTTCAGGGGATTGTAGTTGTTTCCATCATTAAAGCCATTAAGTACACAGTCTCGTACTTTTGTCTTTTTTTGCTTCAAAAGTGTGTAATGATGTGATTCACCTTGTAGCTGGTTGGTTTTGTTTATAGCTTACAACTCTCAAATGAAGACTTTTTTTCAAATCCCTATGAGAAAAAATACTTCCAGAACCAAGGCCGCTAAAAAAGTATTCAGGCACTTTTTGGTGTTAGCATGTTAGTAAGCTAACCATCAGCCTTTCAGGCTGTTGTTGTGATTCCCTCAAGTATAAAAAACATGGTGCACACACAAATATTGGATACAATCGTTAATTGGATTTAACTTTTTTGTCAGTAGTTTTTGGTATTGAATAATTAGGGACATTTATAATCATCAGTTTGTTTTCACAGAGCTTGTCACAGTGCATTATGGGATTGCCCTCTCCCTAAAGGATATGTGTGATGTTCCCCTTAGATTTTAGCCAAAATGAGGTATCTTGGGAGGTAGTGCAATTTCCTACTTAAGTTTCCTACCTTTTTAAAGCAGCATTTGTGCCAAAAATGCAGCTCTATGATGCCTTGAAAATGTTTTTAGGTTTTGGAACAAAGCTTTAGTGTCTCTCCTGATACAGTAGACAAATCTGTGCTTTGATTGAGACACCTGTATTATAAATCAGTGCCGCTTTTTCAACAGCTTATAGTCCCCCTGTCATTTACTCACCCTCATCTTTTGAATCCCTTGATTTTCTTTCTTCTGTGGAACACAACAATATATTTCACACAAAAAAGGAAAGAAAAAAAAAAAACTCCACGATAGCTATGTGAAGGGAAAAGATCGATATTTAAGTTGCTAATGGAACTCCAGTGTAGTTCTCAAATCTCTTATGTGCTTGTGCTTATTCAAGCTTGGTGCCTCAAGATGCATTGCACCAGTTTTAATGTTAATTAAATGTTAATTAACAGAATATATTTTTGGTTGTACCTCTTTATCTTTCCTTATTTTGTCTTCTTTCTGTGTTTATCATGGCTATTTTTCCCTTTCAAGTCACCGTTGTAGTAGTTTGATGTAGGCTGTTAGAGATTGGAGTTGTAGTTTTGTCAGCTTCCCGCCTTTCTTCTATCGATCTACTGGGAAGAACTAACTGTTTTACCCTTTTGTTTTGCTCACATGGAAGACCCAAAGAGGATGTGTATTAATCCTGGGTGCTACCTCTAATAGAATTATCAACTCCTGATGTTGTGCACGCCATAAATCTTCGCCCAGCTCGCTGTCTTCCTCTTGTCAGAAAGTGCAAGAGTGTGCACTTCTCCTGCGGTGCACTGTGCTAGTGGCGTTTCATATTTATTTCACCTTCTCTGTTCTGCGGAGGGAGCTCAAGCATGCTTCTTTGCAGGCGGCGGTGGTTGTACTAGGGCTGCTCGATTTTTGATAAAAATCGTAATCAGTTATTTTGGTCAATATTGTAATCAAGAATATTTAACAAAACATCTAATTACAAACAATAGGACAAACTCAGTATTAAAAAAAGTTAAGTTTTCCTGCATAATTGACGGTGTTTACTCACCAATGCCGACATTTTGACCTTTTTTTTGTGTGTGTATTTGACCATTTAGGTGCGTACCCAAAGTTTAAATTGCACTTCGCTTGTCCGCGTTTTGCCCCGTCCCATTTTATGCAAATCATTTTTTTTTTTTTATGATTTGCACGTTAGGTTTGGGCTTTTAAAGAGTGAAAGTGCATTGCTGGAAAGGAATGGAATGGGGAACAATAATAATTTTATCTGATTATTGTATTTTCATAATCGTTGGAAGTTTCCACAGATTATGGAAATATGATAATTCAAACTCAATTTTGTGTCAATTTTTTGTGTGTGTAATGTTAAGGGTATTTGTTTCAACTGGGAATGTGCCATTTTTAAGGCTTTTCTCGTACATGCACACAGCCAAGAAGGCGGTGTACGTCGCTAGCTTTGCATTCACTAAATTAAATGTTCTTTTAATAACAGTGAATTATACATAAAGACAATGCATGTTTTAAAAAGTGTACTTGGACAGACCTGCTTAATAATAGCCCTACTGTTTGGGGCACAACGCCACTCCTCTACATTCATTAAAAAGGCATGGCACTTTAGTGAATGTCATAGGTCCATCGGTGGCCAGGCATCTTGCTAGATCTTTCCTGCTCTAAGCAGATAGGCCAGACCTCGGTGTCCTGTATCAAAGCCCCTGTCCTACATTTGCCATTTAATCTTCGTTGGATCTTCATAGGATGTTTGTATAGTCCTGACACAATTTTGTGAAGCCTGTGGGCCCTGCAGACAGCCATGAAGATCTTCCTCTTGTTATTAGCAGAGACTTTTGCCTTTTATCAGATACACCAGCCTGAGATTCATCTTATGCCCAAATGTGCCTATTCATCATACAGCGCAGTTGTATATTTTCACACACGGGCTCATTTGCAGTCAAGAGAATTAATTTCTCTTTTTGCAATTTAAACATGTAGGTAGTTTGTTCTTCATCAAACATGCAGCATATGTTCTTCTGTCACAAAGCTCTTGAGAATGATACAAGTGAAAAAAATCTCATTGATTGTATACACAGATTCTCACACACAAAAAGCAATGGGTCCCGCTTGCACTAACCACTTTCCCTTATAGATATCAGATCTCAGCTGGCCCACCAATCATGATTGGGAGGGTCCATCTTATTAACTCTGTCCTCCTGCTGGGACTAAATATGCAGATGAGATGGGGAAAAGCTGAACGCAGGAGTGATGCAGAGAGACGTGCAGGTACATTTGACCTTGCATATGAAATAAACCTCTTCATTAACAAACCAGCAGCCAGTTTCCAAACAACATGTTCTTCTGTTCCCTAAAGTATTAGTTCACACAAATGAAAATTGTCATCATCTACTTACCACCATGTCGTTCTAACCTTGTATGACTATTTTTCCTCTGAACACAAAAAAATATTTTGAGAGAATTTTTTTTTTTCCTTCCATACCATGATGTCAATGATGTCCAGAACAACAATGGATTTGTATGGACAAAAAGATTTGAAAAAGATTTTGAAGTGATGTGAGGGTGAGTAAATTATGACAGAATGATGACCTGTTTCTTTAATGCAGTTCTCCATACACAAACCGAGGAATGGGTAATAATGAAAGGCTTGTTCCCTTAGATGAGATGCGCATGCACGTTGCTCGTGTGAGTTTTATAAGCAGTGAAAGATCAGTGGTCTGTGCTGCTTGAATAGATCCCACAGCAGAAAAGAATATTTCAGCACTGATTCCATTTGCATTCACTCAGGAAAAAACAGCATTTCCCCTCCACGTGTCATTCACAGGTCAAGTTAATGCTTATATCTCACCTGTCAGCAGAAGAATGGCAACAACAGGGGTGATAGAAAAATGCACACACAAATTCAGATACAAGCAGAGGTGCAGAACGCTCTGTACCAGAAGATAAATTAGCTGTTTTGATGCACTTCCTCCTCTCTGCATTTGGTCTTGGCTGTGCAGTCGGGGATACTTGTGTGTTTGTGTGTGTGTCAAAGAGATACAAAGAGAGTGTATGCGAGTGACCTTTAGTGGTTTGGGTTCCATCGGGGGCAGATTAATTACTCTGTAGCATTAGCATGACGGGCCATGTGCTTGTCAGCTCGCAAATGTCACCTCATGAACTTCAGCCACTCTGATTAGAAGTGAGTGTACTTTCTTAATAAGAGATTCTCCCTTTTTTCTGTTGTGGAATATGTTTTCCCTCCAGGGCCTGATCTATGCATGAGTGGGGTGAGAGTGTGCTGAGCCCACCCAAACAGAATTTAGGCACAGACAGTGTTAATCTGTTTGTTTTGATTCATGCATTGATTAAAAACACAATGAGGTGGTTGTGTGTTGAGAAGTTTGATGAAGGGCTATAGAATGCCCTAACAAATCAAAAAAGCAACAGCTTAAATTGCAGTATTTTTCTTTTTTTAGCTGAGAGTAATGGCACTGCGGATAATACACATTTACAAGGCGGCTTCAGTCTGTAGTGGAAAAGCAGAGGCTGAGAAAAGCACACTAGTAAAAAACAGGCAGAAATATTTGCGTGCGAATTACAGTGAGTTTAATGTATTTTCATGAATATGTATCTTCACATTCACTTATGAATATACATTTCTAGAGCTCTGAGCCTCTGACTGCTCTGACTGATTGTAAAGTGTCATTTGGCCGATACTAAAATTGGTCATACCATTGCAATTACCTGAGCAGTTGAAATATGCTAGAAAGCCTTGCTCAACATGCATTTATTGCATGGCCGGAGCAAGAATATAATGTAAGTGTTTAAAATCTATATGGATAGTTCAGTTGAAACCTCCCCCCCACCAATCTCTTTCCGTATTTGGGACAGTAGAAAATTGAAAATGGTAGCATTTTATTTAAAGTGAAAATAAAAACCTCATAAAATATTCTATATAAATAAATATTATTGTTATTAGGAATCTGTCTGTCTGAATAGAGAAGTTTAATCCAAGTCTTTTGCAAAAACATGATTGTTTTGCATGATGAACAAATTTAATTTAGGCTTTTATTCACATATAAATAATGATTAATACACATACATGTAGCAAACACAAACATTTGTTGAATTAAAATGGCATATTCGATTGCAAAATATTGTGCTTTCAAATTCAAGAATTGTTGTGAAAAGAATTGATTAGCACAAATTTTACTTAAAATATATTGACAAAAATAAGAAAAATTAACACTTAAAGGGGGGTCTAATGCTATTTCATGCATTCTGACTTATTTACACTGTTAAAGTTGCATTCTCATGCTAAACATGGCCAGAGTTTCAAAACAGGAGTTGGACATATAACGGAGTATTTCTGTGCCAAATATACAACTTCCGGTAGTGGACATGTTTCGCCGAAATTTTTTTCACGTATGGCCCTTTTTATGTAATAAAGAGCGAATTCCTTGTATAGGCACTTCTCCCTGATTAAGCGTGTGCACACACATTACCCAGAGCAAGAGCACACCCATCAACGCAGTTCGTTCGGATTGCGGAAGCCGATCGATTTTTCAACAATGGCTGTGTCCCAATTCAGGGGCTGCACCCTTCGAAGGCTGCATACATCATCGAGACCATCTCGTTTAAGAAAAATAACCATTAGATTGCAAAGTAAGAAAGAAATTACAGTATTTTACACCTCACAATGAATATCAGTATATCAGTATATATATCAAATCAGTATATCAGAATATCAATTTTATTATGGTTACTTTTCTTAAATATGACATCCTTGATGACGTATGCAATCTTCAAATGTGACCGCCGGAGGACGCGGTCTCCGAAATGAGACACAGCTCTGTCACCAAAGGAGTGTGTTTTTGGTTGTGAGGGACAGGTTACCTTTTTCTAGCTTCCCAAAGAACCCAGCGTTCCCAGGGAACAGTGGATGAAGTTTGTTTTTCCGGGGCAGCAACGGAGTTGCACACACATGTAGGTTTGTTCCCGGAATTTCGGTGATGAATGCTTTGTAAACAAGTCCCAGTTCGGCGCTGGATTTGCAGATCGCGGGTGGTGAGTAAAACTCCATCAGATTTGTGTTTTGTTGGCAGTCGGCACCCAAGTGCATATAATGTAAACAATGTGAATGGTTTTGTTCCCTTTTTATTTATAATGATGCTGCAGCTTCCAGACAGTGACTCTTGAGCTCTGCCCACAGCAGGCACGCCTCCCAGAAGCTCGCCTTTTTTCGGAAATACTCGGTACAGCATATGTATCTTTTATAAATACAATAAAACTAAAGACTTTTCAGAGATATGAAGGATGCACTACTACTCTATAGGTACTCAAGATTAACATGCTTCTTTAAAGATATGGATGCATTAAGTGTTTTTAGAAGAATAGTTATAGTGTAAAAAA
This sequence comes from Chanodichthys erythropterus, assembly GCF_024489055.1. Taxonomy (NCBI): domain Eukaryota; kingdom Metazoa; phylum Chordata; class Actinopteri; order Cypriniformes; family Xenocyprididae; genus Chanodichthys; species Chanodichthys erythropterus. Next base: position 13,924,562 of record NC_090225.1, read on the forward strand.
TTATCAAAACGTAGTCGGTAATATTAGGGATTGAATTTGCAATGCATTTTTGAATTTGACTTCAATATGCTTTCTATATTCAAGAGTGAGATTGATTCACAATTATGCTTTTTGTCTGTGCATCTCATCACGTTTCAGAGCAGGTGCGCATCTTATCAACTGTAAACTCTTAAATTTTCATTGCTTCTCAATTGTATAGAGCACGTGTCTTGCCTATGTCTCCTGAACATGGTCAGGTGCAAGGAGCTGTGAGAGAAAAGCTCTGGAGAGTCAGTGTAGAAATGCTGGTCTGAGAAACTCGTTGTGTAACTCTCTGCTCTGCTTTGCTGATTTTCTACATACCACACAGGTAAAATTCCATTATGATGGACTACTAATCCTCACCTGCTGGCAGACTGCTTACCATCACTCTCGCTTGCTCTCTCTCTGTCTCACACCGTCTTTTTCTTTCTCTCCTCCATTCTTGCTCTATCCCCAAGTGGGAAACTCTGTTTTACAATAGGATTAGAAACCCCATCCACCGTGGAATCCATCAGACGGAGTTGTTAGTGTTGCTCTCGGTGTGTTAATTGGCAGATAGATCACATGGCCAGAGAGCGGTCCACACTAGATCAACAGTGTCTTAAATCTGCGATTGATAGAAGCATCTTTCATTGAGTGTGTCCAGTGAGACATGTTTCTTCATCGACAGCATCAGATCTCATCTCTTCTCTTTCAGTGATCTTTCAGTGATTTTTTTCAATGCACATGTAATAATAAAGATACATGGAAACGGTCTGCAATGCTGTGTGCATGCATAAATACGTGTATAACATGTATGAATGATTCATAGCTGAAGCCAATAGTATTGTATTATTTATGTACAGTGTCCACCGGCTGGTAGGCTCATCCGTGAGGATTGACGTTTGACATGCATGGTTGGGATGCAGTGGTGCAAAGTACTGGGGCTCAGGGGGTTAAGTACCAAGGACCAGCAGCCCCCTCATCCCTCAGGTTCTCGCCCCAGAATTCCCTCCACTAGGCGTCTCATGCAGTTTAGGCTTGGACAATAGAGTGCTGCTCCTTTCCTGAAAATAAAGCTGCATGCATGAGGATCCAGAATGATTTGTTAGTGTTACCCAAGACTTCTGCCGCCTCATGAGGAAAATACAGGTTGATGATGAGTTTGTATTCATAAAGCAAATGAATCGGATGAAAAATAAGCATATAAAGGTTAATTTCGAGTTGGGCTGTCACCAAGGATTATTTTGGTAATCGAGTAATCGTTAGATTATTCTAACGATTACCCGAGTAATCAATTGTTTTTACACTTTACAACGTGATCCAATCTTTGTTTAATGTTGGCTTACAACATTTATTTCAAATATCCACTTAATCTTTAATATTTATTTCTTTACAACAGAAATGCTACAACCATTGTAATTTCTTGAACAAGAACATGTGGACTTAAACGAGGGCTTAAACTTTTATTTTAAAATCGTGATGAGCAGTTGGCATATTTAGAGCCCGTCCACACGGAGACTCGTTTAGATGTATACGTAAAAGTTTTTTATCATATCGATGTTTAGTCCAGACGGATCTGGCGTTTTGGGAGCCTTAAACATCTATTTTTTTTTTTTTTTAAACCGGGTCCCAGAGAGGATTAATCTGAAAATGACACCCTTGCGTTTTTGTTTGTACAGCCAAACTGTATATTTATTAGGGATGGGCATTTCAAGCAAAAGTAATATTCGAAAATCGCTGGGAATTATTTGAATATTATTCGAAAATTGCACCCCTCCCCCGCATGCACGCATCACGCATGTGTAGGCTACACACACACAAACGAAAAGAGAGAGAGAGAGAGAGACCATTCACGCTTTCAATCTTTTTTCACGGTCATTGATAGCGGTGCAGAGCAGACTGAGAACGCTCGCTCTCCGCACCATTTAGAACACCCGTGCGGCCGTGAGGCTTTTACTTTCACTTTCAAATTAGCACCAATTCGGTAGCGCTGATTGATTTTTAATGAAAAACACAACAACAAAGCAGTACAATGACAAACACACTTAAATGGACACTTTTACATTTCGATTTGAAACCAAAACTTCCATTGCGTCTTGTCAGTCAAGAGTGAAATTTGACTGACTGTTGCGACTCTCGTTCGGCTCGCGCTGAATTGAGTAGACACATTTAGATTTTAATTGCAGTGTCTGTTCTCTTACTGAACTAAATAATTTTTATTACTATAAAAAGAAATAAAAATAAAATAAAAACGACGGTTTGTGGTGGTGCCATGGTGGGCAAGTGATGATACCGGTGTGGCTGAACACCGCCTATCGCAGCAAGCCTACCCTCACGCCATAATGATTTTAGGCTGCCTAAACGCGTTATAACATATTGTGAACAGACTGAATGACGGCACTTACACTGCATTCCAAATTATTATGCAAGTGACATAACAGTAAGATTTCAGTAGAATAAACATTCAGATTTTAGTTTTTCTAAGAAAGTGTTTGTTTGTTTATTTATCCATGTCTTTTTAGATAACTGGTATCAATCTCAGACAAAATAATTTGCCAGGTCAATGGAAACCCTACTTAGAGGTTGTTCCACATTATTAAGCAAATCACAGTTCTCATGCCATATGGGGAGGAAGAAAGATCTTTCTGAAGATGAAAAGCATGGAATGGTCCAATGTTGTGCAAAAGGCATGAAAACAACTAATATTTTGTGAAACTGAATGGAGATTATCAAATTATCATAAGATTTGTGAGTGATTTAGAGTACAGCAGAACTCAGTCAGATAAAGGCTTATTAATGAAAGTTCCTGTCAAAAAAATTAATTGTATTAAAAGGGCAGCTATAAAAAAAAAAAAGCCAGTGTTGAGCAGAAAACAGGTATTTGAAGCTTCTGGTGTCTCTGGAGTCTCAAGAAGCTCTCCATGCAGGCTGGCAGTTGTGCATAAAGATGAATTTTAGCCACCACTAACCAAACCTCACAAAGAGAAACATTTACAGTGGGTGTAGAAATACATTTTCAAACCATTTTAGTGCTGTGGTGTTTTTTTGCAGCATGGGATAGTGCATCGTGCATTGTATTTCAGAAGGCACTATCCTCCTTTTTATACCATAACAAAAAAAGGCCAATTATGAACTTCACATATCTTGCAAAAGTCATTTTAATACCCTCAGAGACCCTAAAGGGACCTTCCATCTCACTTCCCAATATTCCAGCCCAAATCATCACCCGCCAGCTCCTTGCTGACGTCTTGTTGGAACGTGGTGGCCATTCACCGATACAGAAATCCATCCATCTAGACCATCCATCGTAGTACGGCATTCGTCAGTGAATAAAACTATTTAAAAATGAGTCTTCATGTATTTCTACACCAACTGTAAATGTTTCTCTTTGTGAGCTTTGGTTTGGAGTGGCTGTAATGCATCTTTTCACACAACTGCCAGCCTGCATGGAGAGCTTCTTGAGACTCCAGAGACACCAGAAGCTTCAAATACCTGTTTGCTGCTCAACACTGGCTTTTTTTATAGCTGCCCTTTTAATACAATTAATTTTTTTGACAGGAACTTTCATTAATACACCTTTATCTGACTGAGTTCTGCTGTACTCTAAATCACTCACAAATCTTATGATAATTCGATAATCTCCATTTAGTTTTCACACAGTATTAGTTGTTTTCATGCCTTTTGCACAACATTGCACCATTTCATGCTTTTCATCTTCAGAAAGATCTTTCTTCCTCCCCATATTGCATGAGAACTGTGACTTGCTTAATAATGTGGGACAACCTCTAAGTAGGGTTTCCATAGACCTGGCAAATTATTTTGTCATCAGTAACTTTTCAGTTATCTAAAAAGACATGGATAAATAAACAAACAAACAAACATTTTCTAAGAAAAACTAAAATCTGAATGTTTATTCTACTGAAATCTTACTGATATGTCACTTGCATAATAATGTATGTTAAAATTAATTTTAATGTGTCTGTTATATACCACAGTCTAGTGTGCGTGTGAGGCAATGTCTTAGCTGATTGACAGCTTTTAGGTGCGTTATTGGCAGCGTGCACCACCCTCTGGTTACAAGTCACCACCGCATCAAATGGGGAATTTTTTAAGACGATAATCGCACAACCTATTTGATATTCTATGATTAAATCAACTAATCGAATATTCGAAAATCGTGACACATCCCTAATATTTATATGAAACGATGATGTCTTGACCCCAAGTCTCGACTCTAGTCAGACACCTCTATGTCACGTAACCGTAACAGCAACTTGGGCAGTTCAGATCATTTTACTGACTCGGATCTTTGAATCTCGTTCAGCAAAATGAACAATATTCGTTAATTTCACCAGAATATAATTAAAATGTTACATGTAAAATTCCCTACACATACTACTTATGCAAACATTGATCACATTTGGAATAAAAAATAAACTGTTTGCTAATGCAGCCATAAAGGCCAAATTATGAGTAAGAAATGATTAATTAATTGCTTAGCAGTGTCTTCAGGCTATACAGTCTTTTAGTTCACCTCACCTCCCGATTCGAGTCATTCTTTCTTTTGTCACCTCACATTTATCACATCTGTTCCTCAGAAAGATTAGATGCCTCTTGTGTCTTCGGGTTCGAGTCGTTAGTTCCATCAGTAGTCTGAACTGGGCCGTGACAGCCCCACATGCAATGCAGTACTGGAAACAGAAAAGATTAGTTCGCCTCTCGAGTCTTTGAATCTCCGAAAGACTCGAGAGGTGAACTAAACATTTCTGTTTCCTGTACAGAACTTATAGGATGTTGCGTATGCGCGGTCAACACAAAATGAAGGAATCACTCTCTGAGACAACTCGTTGTTCCTGAGTCATATTAAACAATTGTTCAAAATGACGTACATGCTTGTGTTCATGCTGCAGAAGGTGCTGAGCCTATTAGCTTCACAAAAGTAAAGCTTTATTTCTAAGCTTTACTAAAGTTTGTATACAGCATGCAAGGTTTATGGACATGCTCCAAGTCTTATTCTGTTTTTGGTGTATCTCTATGGCAGAATTACAGCGACACATACTTATCTGACATGTACTACATCGTTTTGAGTCAATTTTAGTGGTTTTGAGGGGGGAAAAAAAGATAAGAAAAGCTCTGGCTTCATGTGTATGTGAATTTAGAAACATACCGATATATTCTCCTGCGTTTGTGTAGGTTTATACATGACTTACCTTACAAAACTGATGAAGTGCCACACATTGCGTTTCCAGATGAATGTTAAAAGCAATCCAAACTCGCAGCATATACAGAGATTGAGTTTGAGACACGCCACTCATGTAAATGATAACAGTTCACATGGAGCTGCATCAGTGTGAACGGAGCCACTCTGAGATGCACACAGGTAACCTTTTGTAAATTCACAATAGCATTATGCTTTATTGTGATTTTTAAACTGGTTTAATATTGTGCGGCCTTAGAAAACCGTCTAATAATGCGTTTCATGGATTGTCGTCCGTGGAAGGTGCCACTTCTGGTAGTTCTTCTGGTTACTCGACACAAGCAAATTGAAATTAAGGATTTTTTTTTTTTTTTTTTTTTTTAATCGAGCACTCAAATTTTATAGAGGAATCGTGACAGCCTTAATTTGGAGCTGATTATATTACCTTTATTTTAAATGTTAGAGTAGTCCTAAACCTACAATTTCTAAAAGACATGCTGAAGGTCAAAGGTTTTTTTGTGCTTAAGAAGACATTCAATGTCTTTTTCCCCTCATTTGGTCTGAGGAATATAGGAAAAAGACAGGTTACATTGACGTAGACCTGAACAGCAGGGGCTCAATTTGTGAAGCTTCGAGCTGCATCAGTAATGATCCTTCTCTCTCTCTCTCTCTCTCTCTCTCTCTCTCTCTGTGTGTGTGTGCAGGTCTTTGGCTCTGCTGATAGACTCCCTCGGTAAGGTAATAAGGTAAGTTGTGTAGATATGTCTATGACCATGTGAATCCATGTGCTTACATTATCAGATTAATATAAACCATGATACATTTTTTTCTTGAATAAGTTTTAAAGAGCAGCATTTATTTGAAATAGAATTTTTTTTGTAATGTAATTACTAGGGCTGGGCGATATATCGCATGCGATTGTCACGCGCATTTCGTCAGTAAAGCCGGTTCCCTGATTACCGCTAAATCGCCATCACCTGCTTTCAAATGGAGCGGCATTTAATAGACAGAGCCGTAGTTCACTGACAAGCTATGCAATATCGCGTTCATTATCGAAGGCGATTCATCTGCGATAATGAACGCGATATTCCTAATAATTCCCAAAATGAATATAATTTTCATACTGTATGTTGTTTTAATGCATACATTTTCATAGATCATCATTTCATAGATTTTTCAAGTATTTTCATTTTTTTTTTTTTTTTTTTTTTTTTTTACTTTTTTGTTGTTATTATTATTATTATTATTATTATTTAGACAAAATAGTATAGAATTTTAATATCAACAAATTATAATTATCCAGAATTTTTGTAGCAGTGCATCCATGTGTATCATAAAAAAGAACAAGTTGTGACTATTGGAACATTAATTCATGGAGAAATGGAGCAAGAACAGGTTTGTTGTTCTAATACTTGAAAATATAAGATAGAAAAGCTCAATGTAGAACAAGCACAAAGTGAGGTACCGTGGTAGGGGGAGTAATCATAATGGGGGGAGCAGCCATCTGTATCAAAGGTGCGCCATGGGATCCTTTGATACGTTTATGCTATAGCAGCATAAACTCAGGTCCCTTTGATATCTTCATGCAGTAGCAGCAAAACTCTTCTCTCCATCTCGGATTGCTCCCAGGCTGAATGGAAAATGACATTTTCATTTTTTGCTGCTTTGAGGTGGTTTCCTCTGTTTAGGCAACGTCTTGTCTCTGTAGTCTGAGTTTGAAGTCTCTGCAGTGTAACAGAGGCACAGCATTCATGCGGAGATTGCTTAAATCCCTTCCGCTCATATGTTGAAACAGTGTTGTGATGACCAAATTTCTCTCTCTTCACCCCCTCCTCTTTTCTCCACATTTTGACTCCTCCTTTCTCTTCTCACCCTCTTCCAACTTTATCTGACACCTCTCACCCCGCTGAGGATGTCTGTTGTCTCCGTCTGCCAATCTGTTTCTTAACAGTAGAGAATATGATTGAAAATGACACCTTTCATATCATATCTTTAGCTTATTCTTTTGGCCTATCAACACTGGTTTCTTTTTCTTTTTTTTTCTTTCTCTGCAGTAGCTTCTAATGTGGCTGTGTAATTTATGGTAGGTTCGGGCAGAGCTATTTAATGCCCTCTCTGCCATTGGCAGCCTACGTGAGCGCCTGCAGAGATTCATCTGTGAGGAGCATCTAAATATGAAACAAATGAAATGCAGCAGCAGGAAAAACAACATCAGGACTGATGATTAATGCAATTTACTCAGCCAGCAGACCTGTAAGTTTCCTCCACCGGTCCCTCGCTCACTCGCTTGCTAACCATGGGACAGATCTTGTGTTTTAAACTGCCTCCCAGATGGGCGGCGAGTGTGAGTGGAGGTTGAAGGCTGCGGCTGGTAATTGCGGAGCTGCAAATGGATTTCTGTAACACAAGCTGTAGTGCATTTAATGTAGTTTGATCCACATGCTCAATCACAGGCTTGAAGGGTGACCTCCAGCACGGGGCCACGCTGTCTCTGTGTTTACCCAGGGCAGGGTCTCACCCCTCCTCCCTCCTTGTAGCCTCTGGCCCTACGCCTCACATCTTAACCAGAACTCGCTGGTCGTGTTAGCTCACACATTCTTCCTCTGTTGCACCGGATCAGCCGCAAGCAAATGCAGATCTTCCACATGTCTTGTTCCTACATTCATTGGGCCATGTGAAATCAGTTTTATTTTTCCCCAATTCTGTTTTTTCCATTTTCATTTTTCTTTCTCTTTTTTTCCCCATCTTCATTTTTCTGGAATCCGTTTCAATGGTTTCATTAAATTTGAATAATCAAAACCCATATCTAATCAATTGAAATTATAAAACTAACAATTTAATAATTAATACTAGGGCTGCACGATTTGGGGAAAATGTCATATTGCGATTATTGAGGTCAATATTGCGATTGCGATTTGCGATAGCGATATAATAAACAAATAGTATCATGAGTCATCTTGCTTGGTTCTCAATGAAAATACACACACAGATTACTGATAATGCTGAAATGTGTATTTCTCAACTCAAACTAGCAACAACAGCAAACAAATGCACAGCGTTTTCAAATTAAAATATTTTTATGAAATTAAATAACATCTTTGCACTACTGCAAACTTGTTATAATCCCATTTAAGATATTTGTTTCTTTACTAATCTGTAGTGGTTCAACGGATCACAAAACTCACGGTTTGGATCACATCACGGTTATGACGTCACAGATCGGATCATTTTTCGGATCAGCACAAAAAAAAAAAAAAAAATTGGATGGGGGTAACTTAACTATGCATTTATTACTTAGCCCACTTAAACTATTCTGATACCATAGCATAAACTGCTAGCCTAAATAATACATTATTAAAGGCAAGTGAACAGACTGTAAAAAGAACAAATACTGTACACCAATTACAACAAGCATAGATAAATACTACATAGTTACAAATAAAGTATAAGGTCTAACTGTAGTATTAATTTTCATGCACAGAAATGTAATAATTAAATGTAAAATGACACTGTTCATTGTATAAATTTAATATAGATTAATCTTTATTAAAGCTGTGTTTTGTTGTTTGATTTACATGACAGACAACAGCAGGTATTTATAGGTTGCTGTCACTTTAAGAGTAAGACATGAACGCACACATCGGACAGATATACATCCGAATTCTCACCTCGTTCAGTTAAGACATAACTGAATGTGTTTACATGAATACTTGCCGAGAATGCGTGTATGTGACCATCCAAGTGCACTGAGGACGCGAAAGAGAAATCAATTTGGAGTTTGCGGGCTATAACGCACCTCTCTCTCTCTGTGCGCGCGAGCCTTGTATGTATGTGCGTCATGTGCGCACCGATAACAGCGCTGCGAGCGATACCGAATTAAATCCTCTTTCCTCTTCAACCACTACTAATCTGGGTTTATAATCTTATAGCCAAAATATCGCCATATAACAGAGGTAGCGTTTTTTCTTGCCACCAGTTCAGTGACCGTTTGCTCCGCATCCATCTTTACCCTGAAACTGACTGGTCTTCTTTTTATTAGCGGTGTATAAAATGGGCAAACAGCTCTCAGGTAATGGGTTGTGTCCACACATGTATTTTTAAATTTTTTTATTTATTTATTAACTTATTATTATTTTATTTCATAAAATCGCAGCATTTTGCGTTATATAATCGCACAAGCTTGACATCGCGATTGCGATTGCGATATGATTAATCATGCAGCTCTAATTAATACATATTTTTCAAAAATTCTGTTTTGCCTGTTTGAATTTTTCTGTATGATTTAATAGAAATGTATTATCAAAAAGAAATAATTAATTTAAATTAATTCATTTAAATGTAAATTTTAATCAAATCAAGGCATAAAAATAACAATTTTAATAAACGTATTATCATTTTGAGAATAACATTCTACGATACAATATTAATATAGTTCTGTCATAATTTCAAAACCAAATGTTTATTTTGACAAGGTTGACGTATACGGTTTTGTGTGTATTTGACAATTTTATAAAATGGTGCAATGCTGACTTTCAGAGCAGCTCTGGAGATTACGTTCATGTGAAGTGTCCTCATTAGAGATGATCGGGCGATCAGTCTCATTTCTTACCGATTCCAAGCCGATCCGTTTTGTTACCAGCGGCACGGGCAATAACGTCAGCTGTGCGTTCTTGCTCTCTTCTGTCACGGTGAAATGACAGACACCCGCGCGGGCGCCTCCTCTCTCTCACTCATCTCATTCGCTCCGGTTAAATGGTGCTTGTTTTTCTCATAATTTTAGTCATTCCCGCAGGTTTCGTGCTCACACCAAAAGTGCGTGCACCACTGATCTTATATTAGTGGAGCGAACAAGCCACGAGACAGAAGTCAAACAGAGTCACAAGTACCAAAATAAGTGCCTTACTGCGCCTAAACTGTCAAATACATACAAAAATGTCAAAACCAGTGGCACAGGCAATCTTGGCGAGTATTTAGATACACACTCAGTTTTGAATCGTTAAATAGCTAAGAAAGTGAATCCATGTCGGGTCCGTTGAACACCGTTCATAAACTCTTAAAGGGACAGCAGTCCAATATTCCTGCTGCTGTCTGTCATGTTAATCAAAGAACAAAAGACAAAGAAAATCACTTTCTGCTCTTGACTGAATACGTTTTATAACTTTAATGGTAAGAATTGATCTGTATTAATATTTACAATAAAGACTACAAAAATTAAGGTAAACAATGTAAAAGAACACTGGATGTGTTATTTTACATTTGAATACTTTAATTTCTGTATTGTATTTCTTAAACTCCCATTGTTGATTTGAATAGCAAACAACTCTTACTGCACACACTGCAACAAACTTTTACAATTGGTGGTTGAAATAAAATGCTGTGTGGATTCAACCAATTAAAATGCTGCTTGAACTCAACCAGTCAGCATGTTCAGTGCCCAAGTCCCACCCCCGAATGTTCCTGAACTTTGAAAAACTACCTCATAAGCAGGGTCTTTTTGAGGCGGTATTTTTTACACGGGGTAATTTTTAGACCCAGGTTCCTGCAGCCTAAACACACAGTACCACCCAAATGTCCCTAGTTTTTGGTGAAAGTTCCTGCGGTGGGAACGGGGCTATATAGTGAGAGCAAAAGCTAAAAAACACCATGAGCATCATGCATGCTTCAGTATACTATATGTTGTAAACTAAGCTGCGCCACTCATTCATACAAAGACATGCAGAACATGCATATTACAGTCTTTTTGCACTTTAATATTGACAGACACTAGTCCAAATCACGATTTGATTAAGTGTACAGCACTACTTTTGAAATTTTCCAAATCCAGTGACATTCCATATTATACAGTACATTCCATTTTTATGACTGGATTCTGTGATTTCCTTCTGTGTTTTTTTTTTTTTTGCAACGCAAAATCATAGGTCCCTATTCATGACTGTTCTATTGTCTCCATATGGCACTGTGCTAATAAGCAGCCCTCATAGTTGGGCTCAATGCCCAACGGCCTCATCTGTCCCGGCTTGCTAATGGCTTAACTGGATTAGCCGGTTCCCCATGTGGGCTGATCAGAGCTCATAACACTGATCACCTCCATTGATCCGATTGATCAGGGCCTTGCTGAGAGTACCGAAGTGTGCGCATGAAAGCCACAGTTCTGTTCTTCTCCCTAACGTGTCCTGAGGGGAAGCAGACACAGACTGTCGCTCTGCACACATGGGCCACCTGAGGATACATGGAAGGTAATGGGGTGAATGAGGGGAAAGAAGCTAAACTAAAGGCTGGTTTGAGACAGATGGAGTGAAACTGAACCTGAGACATAGTGTCTGGTTATTGATGGGCACTTCCTGTCATTAGTATTGGTCTTTTGTCGTCTTAAACCAACATAAGGCCCTGTTACTAATCAGCTGTGGTAATCTGTATGCACACAATCAGTCCCGCATTGACCTGGCAATCTCTCATCATAGATTTGTTTAGAAATATATAAATACGCTAATCAACACATCTTGTAGAGAACAGCTGCTTGCGTCCTTTATCATTTCGTATGCTGCCATCGTTGTTGCTTCGGTTTCAAAGTTAACTTAAAGTCCTTGCTATTTTCTCTACCACTTTTGCTAATGAAGTGAGATTTTTGGAAGCTGGGACACCATCCAAATGAGACCCTTTCCCCTTCTGTGTTTTTTATTTTATTTTTTATTTATTTTTTAATCTTCACCCCACCACCATTCTGAAATATGCTGCATTCTGTATCAAAAATTGCACTCCTTGATGAGGCGCTCGCCAAATTCATTTCCCGCCTGTTCTGATTGATTAATTGATGTTGTTAAATGGCTCCTTTGGTAATGGCTTTTCTGTATGGCATCCAAAGTGAGAGCCAGGCTAAAGCGCAGTCTGTCGCAGTCCCTTACGGCCAGAGCAGCTCTGTCTTTTCTGTTCGCTGTGATTATTAGCATGCCATGTTACATCACAGGGGCTGAGCCAGCGCTGACATTACTCAGCTGTGCCCTAATGGAGCAGGTTGGCTTTGTTTATTTTGTTTAAGTGCAGGTCAAGGCACTGTGTAGTTTTGACAAGTTGGACACCTACCTGCATACAGCCTTGGAAAGAAGGGACTGTAGTGCTTTGGCTTCTTGGTCCCGTTGTATTTAAGCAGGTGGTGTCCATTTTGTTGATCAGCCATTCAGGCTGTGTTATGGCTGGCTGTGCTCTTGTGGATCTTGGAGAGAAGGAAACCTGGGTTAGGTCAGACTGGGTTCACGCAAGTGACAGGCTATATTAATCAAGTCACTCTCATTGAGGTCCTTTTTAGTTTGTCAGGTCAGTAGCATAGTGTACTCATACATCAGCTTAATTAAGTTGAATGAAATTCATACTATATAGCTGCTGTAATTGTGTAATTTTTTTAATTAAAAAAAAAAAGTTTTGTTAGCATGAAATACCTATTAATGTCATCATACACACAGCATACGGGACAACTGCACCATTGTCAATTACTGTTATATATCTGGTTAGGGTTGCACAAGCCGTTTGCAAGTTCTTTCTTAAATTGGAACGTAAAGTCCACACTAGTGGCTTAGTAACTACTAGCTAGTTTGTAACTAACTCTGTACTTTATTCGGTTGCACCATTTGTTCTTAAGGCAGAACGTAGCTAGTAGCTTGTAAGGTCTCCGTAAAGTAATGCGTAGTCGCATAATATAACGCTTACCTTCAGTGATCCTTCAAATACAGGAGCAGAAGTTGTTGAAATTCCATGAATTTCAGTTTATCCTTCATTCTGACTTATTTTGCCTCACGTAGCTAACAGTAAAAATAAGTTCCCATTAAATATAATAGCCTACTACTTAATCATAAATGTTTTTATATGTAAATAACATTCAGAAACTGTATTTGAAACGAAATTAATAAGGATCAATAAATAAATACTGAAACAACAACAACAAAAACATAAGAAATTACATTTATTGATTATGACTGATTTTATTTGACATGCACAACACGGAGTGATAGGACCGATGCACACAGCGGCGCGCTGTTTAACGGGTTCGTGTTGAAGAGTGTCTAACATCTTTTCACATGATGTTCTCTCTCTTAAAATTTAAGAGAGTGTAAATGACGGCAGCTGGTGCAACTGGCCCCAGGGGCTTAACGCTAAGGATTTTTCCTACTGGCCTGGCCGGGCCAGTGGTTAAAATTTTTACTTGCCCCGCCAGAATTTTCACTGGCCCCACAACAAAAAATTAATAAAAGTAAAAGACAAGAAAATCAGCCTATAAAATAAGCATAGTTACTGTTTTTGTTGTCTTCGTTACATTTAACCTCAATAAATAGGTTTATGACACCAAAAGCTATTAGATTAACTCACTTATATTTTAAATATTTTAGAAAAATAAAAAGTAATAAAATAGTAACAAATAACCAAATTACGAGTAATAGCACAAATAAATACAACAGGAAAAACATATAAATTAAATAAATGGTGCTTTTCAAGTATTTCATGTAGGTTTAAACTAGATTTTCAGGTACAGAAATTGTAATCTAATGTATAGCTAAATATATAAATATAGATTAAACTTTATTAAAGTTAATCAGTCAAGAGCAGTAACAGATGCATGAAAATGTTTTTAATGTTGAAAATATAAAACGTTAAATACTGTTACTTGAAATAATTAAAAAAATGAAGACTTTGCCAGTAGGTGGCAGCGAACCACTGTTAATGAGCAAATCAGATTCAAGTGAATCAGATTCAACCGATTCATTCAAACGGCTGATTCATTCAGGAAGTGTTGCTCAGAGACGCAAAACAATTCTGTGGACTCTGGAACTATTTTCGTTGGCGAAATAGAGCAAAACGGGCGAGTTGATGTCTTAAATATAAGTCACTTGGTATTAAGTTCTTGTTCATTAAACTCTACGCTGAATAAAATCAATATAATATTTGTAATCATGCTAATATTTGGAGAAAAACTGTGCTCTTTGTGTAATATTGGTTAACTATATTAAATTATATAAATATGAAATATGTACAGGGGCATTTTTTGCCAATTATCTTGAATTCTGGGGCATTCTAAAGGCATTGTAATAGAATAAATCATGCAGTGAAAGTGTGCAATCTAAATATGCACGCGCACTAGTCTAACCTACTAGACTACTTCACGTAGTGTATGCGTACACTCAATGAGTGTTTTTTGTTAGTTTTTTCAAAAAGTGAGGGACATACTCGATAATATTAGATTGTTAAATTAGCAATTACGATATCATAGACGATATACATCGCACACCCTACAGCACTGGCCCGATCGGGCAAGTGACCTTTCCTTCTACTGTCCCAAGCGTCGTTCACACTGACCCCGGGCCATCAGGCAGTCCTTATCGTCGAGCCCTGTATATACAATTGTTATATACATCAATGAAGTTAGATATGTATTTCTTTGAATTTGCATATATTATTATAGTTTACCCCATTTTAACAAAATAAAGCCAAAAAATGTATTGTGTGTGTGTGTATATATATATATATATATATATATGTGTGTGTATATGTATAGATGGATGGATGGATGGATGGATCGATTTTGAATTTATACAAATCGTGTACTTCATTAATTTTCTCTTCTTGTCATTCCAATTCCAATTGAAATTCAGCAATTGGGCCAATTGCAATAAGTTGCCAATTCATATTCTAACTCATGAATTAGAAGGGAGACAATTCTTTAATTCTGGATTTTAGCCAACTCTGGTAGCAACACCCTGGCAACCACCCAGAACTGCTTGACATCATGACAGCATGTTTTACAGGTGCAAGCACCACTTGCATTTTTTTCCTACATTTTTTTTTAAACATCTAGTTTACACTGTGCTTCAAGAGTTTGTACCAGTCGTTTCCATTATTTTCCTGCATTCCATGTAAATTAGACCACTTTGGGCAACATCTCCTGCAGATGTTTAAGAAATGCATTGAATGTTCAATGTATACTTGGTTTCTTTCTAATGGAAAAGCCCTGAAGCTTTAACTTTCAACAAATTCCATCACACCTCTTTGCCATAAGTCACATGCTCACACACACCAGTTCCCTGCCCCGCACAGGCCCATGATCCTGCCGTAATGAGTGTGTACCCCCGCCCGCTGAGGTTCTGTCTCATTAGCTTTGCGCTAATGGAGCCCTACAGGTCTGGCTGCACTGACTTCTCCACCACCAGACTAACGGTAACCCATCATGATGGCTATTGCCTGATGGACAGCTGGCCGGCTGACCTGAACCGAGACCTCATCACCAGGGTGAATTCATATCACTTTCACCGCTGCTGTCATTATTTCTGACTGTGCATGAGGGGGTAATTTGTACTTGGCATGCTTGAGAATTAAGAGCAGCGATGAAGAAAGAATGAAGGGAAGAAAAGGAAGTCATCTGAATCAAAGCCTCTAGGGTTGCTACAGTGCAGATGGCCTTGTCAGTGAAGAAACTGTCATGCTTCTCTCTCTCTTCCTCTTTCTCACTTTGCGGGGTTGAGGCTGGACATTTGTCAGTGTCGCCCACTGCCCAGCTCTCTCCCTCAGCTATCACTGCAGAGACAGGAAGAGGCCTTTGGCAAAGACCAGACATGGGGTGTGAACTGAATCAGTCTTAGTCAGTTTGTCTATATGTGCATGCCTGTGTTTTGGAGTTTGCATAGGAAATGGTATTCATTGCATGTAGCAGACCTGAGGAAAGGGGACATTTTAAACTTGCCTTTAAATTGTTGATGGTGCCTGTGTGTTAAAGGTAGGAAAATCAGGGGGCGATTGTGTGCATGTTTGTGTGTGAGCGAGGAACACTTGGTGTTGTTGATTGCATGCTGCTGAAAAGCTGAGATGGCATGTTTCCAGGTGCTCTGAGTGAGACTGTGAACAGTGCTAGTCTGGGAAAGAAAACGTCCAACAAACTTCATCCTGACACTCAATAACTGCATGAGGTTTACACTCACGACATGATGTTACAAGACTTCATCAGTGCACCAGCTGCTCTCTGCTACACTTGTTTGAAACAAGTGACAAGCAACTCGGGTTTGCACAACCCCACTTGTATTATTTTGTACTTGACTTTTTAATTAAAAAGGTGTAGTTCACCATAAAATGAAAGTGTACTCATCCACACGTCTTTGTATAATGAACAAACTCAATTGGCTTTGTGTGGTGGACCGTCTCCATCATAACTCATTATTCATTGAAGATCTCAGTAGCCCCTCACTGCAGAACATGAGATCCAGGGGGCGGAGTTTGGGTTTAGGGATATTTAAAATTTGAAGAGTTGGATCCAGATCCAGGGATTGAGAATGGGTAGGTGTAGATCCAGGGGGTGGAGACAGGTATGTTTAGTGATATGTAAAGTGGGAGGAGTTGGATCTGGATCTAGCCCCTGGATCTTGTGTTCTGCAGTGAGGACCATCTCAAAGATCTCAACCTCTGTAGTAACTGTAAAGTCTCATTTGTGTATCAACATATCCACAACTTGTTGTTTCACATTTTTGGAAAAAAGAAAAAAAATATTCAGCAAAGATGCAATAAATTGATCAAAAGTGACAGTAAAGACATTTATACATTATCTTACAACAGATTTCTGTTTTGGGTTCTGTTTCAAAAAATGCTGCATTTTTGATTAAATAAATATAGCGTTGGAGAGCATAAGGTGATTATTAAAAAAAAAAAAAAAAAAAAACTTTTGAACTGTAGTGTAGACAATAGTTGTGCAACAGAAGTTGTACTCAAGCATCTTTACATATTTCACTGTTTCTACTGGCACTACAAAAGTGAAATAATGTTCGTAGAGGTGCATGCAGTTTGACTAAGACACCAACAGGCACAAAGCGACAATGGGAACTGCTGAGTCATTTATAGAGAGGCCAACCGTCATTGACTTTTCTCCCCTCTCAAACAGTGTAACCTGATCAGATCTTGAGATGTGAATCTAAATTCATTGCAATTTGAAGCTGTGTTTTTCCATCAGCTCAACTTAACACCAGCACAACTCCATATTTCTACCAGCTTTACAATTGCAACTTTACACCAATAGCACCGCTTTACCTTACCTTGTCACTCCAGCAGCTGCTCTCAGCGGGGGTAACCAAACACCAGTGCACTCCCTCTCCTCCACATCAAGCTCAAGGGGGATTTCAGTAGTGCGCCAGTCTAATATGACTTCAGTGTTTGGTATTTATTCTCAACTCTGTTTTTTTAGACTAAGAATTATCAAACAGAACGACACATCTTACAGCAGATGCCTTCCATTTGCATAATACAAAGATGTGATGGCAAAACATCTCAACACTGTTTTCTGCTCAGTTCAATGTGCAGGGATCCCAACAGATGGATGTTCTGACTTCAGATCAGTCTAAAGTTTAGCAGGAATGATATGGCCGCTTGCTGCTTTTCTTTCTTGACTTTCCTTCACTCACTCTTTACTTTGTGTGAGTAGCATATGGAGCATGTAGAGAATGAGAGTGAAACAGAGCAGATATGTGAGGTTGAGTGATCGCTCGCCTGTGCTGGAAAGCCGAGAGCTGTCTGTAATGAGTGCCTGCAGCTTAATCGCATACAGGAACGTTCAGGAACTGTTTCCACCAGAAGGACGATTGGAGTAATGAAGCAGCCAAGGAATGAGAGAAGCAGAATGCATGTGAGGACAGAGAGAAAAGGAAAGAGGTAATGGGTAATGAGGGTGTAGGAAGTGTCACTGCTTCTCTGGGGAGTGGAAAGAATGAAGAAGGGACACATTAAAGGAAAGATAGATGGAGCAAAGCTATCTGAGATGTTTCCTGCAGTTGGCTGTCTAACCTGGGCTTTTGTTGACGGGTGTAAACACAGTAAATAACTTCAGGTTTATACCTAGAGCCGAATGAAGCCCAGTTAATGCTGACATTTGTTGTCTACAAGCTGGCAGAGGTTTCTCATACCTTGATTCCTCAAGCATTATGGTTTGGTTGAAGATGCAATCAAGTGCACATGGTCAGTCAAGTGCAAACATAGTCAGAATGTAATGTTCACACAGAATCTCAAACACAGGTGGAAAGCGAACCGACCCTTGGGATTGCAGCTCTGGAATGAAGAATAGAGATGGATGGGATTTGTAAGGAATTAAACAAACCTGGTTCAGATTCCAATTGATGATTCTGAATCATTGATGTCTGCATTAACAATAATACTAAACAGTTTTTTAACTACATTTAAAATGACTATACAGTAACAACTTGGTTCATTTCGAGTAGAACATGACTAAAGTAATGATTTGCATTTTACTAAGTGAGTTAACAGGTAACTGATTTGTGAGTCTTTCTGACTAAGTCATTAATAAGAACCAGCTCATAAGAGTAATTTAACAAATCTAATCACACTATGCATTGTTTTTGTGTGCAGCCGGCTGATATGACACAATGCATGTTGTTTATTGTCTCTCTATTATTTTTACTATGTATTTGTCATCATATTCAATTCAGACTACCAGCTGATGACTCTGCTAAGACATAATTTCTTTTGCAGTGGAGCTACAGATTCAACGGTGCAGGAAATGCTGTCATTTGAGTACCGCATTCAGTTTGCATAAAGGAAATAATTCAGACCTTCTAGAACAGCTAGCGGAACTGAACAAACACCGTAAATCATCATTCAGTTCCAGACTTTTTTCAATAAAGCATTCTCCAACCTTATGAAGAATGACTATTGCATTCCCATCCAGACGTGATGATCTTAGAGCATGCACTTCTCGGTCACCATCAAACAAGAATGCTCACACATCTTGTCTGTGTGTCCTTGTTAGCAGTAGACATGGTGTGCCAATATAGCAGCCTGTCTGTCTGTGTATCTCACCATATCCACCCCCAGAGATTCTGTTGTTTTCTTTCTCTTTTTCTCCCAATCAGTATCATGGGCCCCTAGCTTCCATTACTACTTTTAACAGGTGTTTCAAGGGTCTTTTCTAGTAAGAGATTTTTGTTTTAGGCCAAGCACACACTTCAAGACTTAAGTTTTGTAATTTCTGTTGTGTTTTCAATGTTACAGGCATTGTTGACATCGTCTTGACATCAACTTAAAAAAGCTTGTTGTCATTTTTGCTCTGCGCAGAATGGGAAAGAGCTAAAAAATATGGAGACAATAGGTGCATCTCATTTCTAATTTGTGCATCCTCGTTTCCTTTCCTTGCGTGTTAGCTCCACCCCCTTAGGATGCGAGGGAAGGAAACACCTGTGTATCTTCGCTCATGATTCCTCAGGAAGCTTCCTCGCTCCTCATTCCTCGCCTCCTTGTGGTGCAATTAGAGAATTGAGATTCAAGATGGTTGAATTCAATCGGTAACCGGGTCATGAGCTGGATGACAGAAGGAAACGAAGAAGCATCAATTTGAGTATTGAGAAGCACCCAATGTTTGGAGGACTTGGCCCACCACTTCCCTACTGCCCATCCGTTCTCTAACAATTTCACTGGCTGTTGGACACAGTTCACACACCTGACAACCTGTCTACTAGTTGTCAAACAAGTTTGAATCATTGTCATAGCATCTGGCGAACATGTCTTCCAAGTGTTGACGATCACATGCTGCAAGTTGGGTTACATCTGTGGCTTTTTGTTGCAGACCTTTACAGGCCTTCTGCTGTGCTTTACTGTGTGTTGTTGTTCCATCTCGCTGTGTGTGAGAAAATATGGGGTTATACGATCTTCTTTGATATCTGCTTCTTTGGTGTTATTGTTTTTGAAAGCTTGACATCTCTCCTTCATTTGATCTCTTTCTCTCTTTGACTCTCTCGCCTGCAGGCTGATGATCGTCATCAGGATCTGCAGGTTGTTTTACTGGCAATGACAGTCATTCATTGTGTTGTGGGGCTGGTGAGAGATAAGTTGCAGCTGAGAAAACAGAGCAGGGCTTTATAAGGGACAGTAAGGGAGTTATGATGGGAGAGATTGTAGGTTCGTACTTGTATGTCACAGAGCATTGGAGTGCAGTAGAAAAAAGTTGATTAGTATTGACTAGGTGATTAGTGAGGTCAACTAATTTTTGGAGGTTGTTTTTAATAGTTTGATAATTGATATGTAAGGAATAATGTATTACTATGCATATTAAGTAAAGTAAATAATTAGACACGAAATATTGATCAGAGTTGAAATATTTTATTAGCTCTTTAAACGCAAAGCTTCCGTGGAGAGAGCAGTTGCTAGCACGGCAAGTTCAAACTAGATGGACATTTGTTATACGGTACAGTCACACCACTTATTAAACAGCATTTTGCCACATGAATAAATATGGGGATAAGAGATATTGATCGGAGATGAAACTGTTTTAAAATAATACCTGTATCTTATCTTATATTCCAACAGTGTACAAAACAATAGTGCAAAATGGCAGCAGCTGCATTTGTATGAAACAAGAGAGCGCAAGTCCATGATACTGGATGACCTAATTAAATAACTGTACACAAAATATTGATTTCACTGAGTTTTAATATTTTATTAGCTCACCAAATACTGAACTTTGACGAAGAAAAAATGTTCCTAGCAAGCGTCTAGCGCTGCTGACTTCAGTAACCCGGGTGTGCCTGTGTTATCTGTTTTCAGTGGCTGTTATCTGAGAATAACATGTCGCTGAATGGCACGATTGACCAATCAGAATCAAGTATTCCACCGAGCCATGTAATAATGATACTTATTGCTGCATGGTAAAACCTTAGAGAAGTTGTGTACCGTATTTTCTGGAAAATACGTTGTATTGAGTCAAATTTGCATTGTTGAGAGAAAAAACACAGATAAGTTGCATTGATGAATAAGCCACATTTTTATTAAATTCCAAAATAAAATAAAATAGCAGTAAATAAAATGAAATCTGTTTTCAGAATAGAGCAAGAATAAAAAATTGAAGTATAAAACAAACACAAATTATAGTGGCATTCATTATAAACATTTATTATGAACGCCAAGCCTAAACAAATGTATTTAAAATGAAACTGAAACTACTGGTGTGTGGGAATATGCTATACAAATAAACTTATGCTGAAATATGCTATACAAAATGAACTCATGTACGAACATTGAATCTCCTTAAGTGTTAAGCCACATACTTGTGTATATGTCTGATATCAGCCGAGTGGGAGCGAGACCGATTGTTTGGGATATGAATGGAGTCGCTAGTAGGGATTTGGTGAGTACTGAATCTGCTGCCAAGTGCCACTAAGACGCCCATGCAGATGGAGAGGGGAAGACGCTCTGTTAGAGCCGTTAACCACAGGCCAAACCAGGACACGCCGGTGTGCCTGCGTACGTGCATGGCATTTTTAGGTGGTTGATCAAGACAGAGGGTGTACGTTGCAGGTTCACTCTCTTGTGTCTGCACTAACGGCTCCTCATCTGTCTTTACACTTTGCTCTCACTCTCTCCTTTAATGAGACACCTCTTTCTTCACTGCAGCTCTGCCGTAGAAGCAGAGATGCTCCAATTACTGGCCTTTATGGCGGAGAGCAGTTCAACAACAATCAGCTTTGTACCACTTAAGAGGCAGGATGCTGATTTTTGTTACCGCAGGGGTGCTTAGACTTGCTTCTGGAGGTCTACTTCCCTGCAGAGTTCAGGTCCAACTCTAATCAAACACACCTGAACTAGCTAATCAAGGTCTTTGGGTTCACTTTAAAATTACAGACAGGTGCATTGCAGCAGGACTGGAGCTAAACTCTGCAGGAGTTTTGATCTTCAGCAGCAGGATAGATCACTGCTGTCTTGGCTGAAACCAAAGGCACCTGCCTTGCTGCCTAGGAAACTGAATTAGTTTTAGAAAGAGTAATTAAATTAATGAACATTTAAGGACTGCGATGCCTAAAATTGTATCATAAATTTAAAGAACTGGAAATTTTTATAATTTTCTGCTTTCAATAACTCCGTTAGATGCCATTTTTATACTTTCAAACAACAGCTGAACCGCACAGGTAATTGAAAAATTAACACGTGTCAAGCTGCAAATTCAGGTGAATTTTTCTGTTTGGTATTAAATGTTCAGTCTGTAGGTATTTCTTTGGAAAGTGACATTGCCAACTGCTGGTCTGGCATGAATAATACAGCCTTTTTGGTCTTTTTTTTTATGAATAACGATCATTTTGGACCTTTAAAAAAATGAAAGAAAAAAATTGAAAATTGAAAATTGTGAATGTAAATCTGAATCTAAGTCTGAACATAAAAAATCTTCATACAGTGGACTACCAGTAAAAGTGATAAAAATTTGGAAACAAAAATGATTTAGACACTTTGACCTGACCATGTTTTCCTTAAGTGTTATCTGACATAATTAAGATTTTTTTTTTTTTTTGACTGTTTATATCTGAGATCTTGTCATGTTTTATTACTATTTTTTTCAAACTATAGTGAATAAACTGTATTAATGAATGAATTGTTCGAGGTGTCTGAATACATTTTGGTTTGACTGTAAATCTGAATATATAGTTATAACTATATATTTGCATTTATAACTATATATTTGGATTTCCATTTAAATATTCACAATTTAAATTTATATAACAATATATTCAGATTTACATTTATACATTTATATTTATATATTCACAATTTACATTTATATATTCAGATTTGTATCTATATATTCACGAGTTCCATATCATTATTTCCTGTTTGGCCCTTCATAATATGTATGAGAAGATAAAAAATAAAATGTGTATACAGTGACATTTTATATATATATATATATATATATATATATATATATATATATATATATATATATATATATATATATATATATATATATATATATATATATATATATATATATATATATATATATATATATATATATATATACACACTATTTACTTGATGAAAAAATTGCCCCCAAAATTAATATATATATAATAATATAATTTCTATAATAATATTTATATAATAAAAATTAAAATAATATATAGTAATTATGTAATACATATTATTATTATTATTATTATTATTATTAAAAATTATAGTAACAAGTACATTTTTAAAATAAATAAAAAATAAATAAAACAATTCTTTAAAAGAACAGCTTTTTTTCTCTAATGTTTGTCACATTCATTTGTGAAGTGCAATAAAATCACAATGACTGGTATTTTTTTAGATTAATTCTGTACCCAGCTTAGGACTATCATAGGTTACAGGATGTAACGTAAGCATTGGATTCAGACATAACTCGATGCATCTCAACCTCTGTGTATTGCATGTAACCTTTTTCAGGTTTCGGACAAAAGCCAAGAGCCTGTGCAAGGTACCGTAGCCGTTGTTAATAAGTCTTTGTCTGTTAGGCCGCTGCATGCCGCCTCTGAGCGATGCTGCTATCAGCAGCAGCATTGACTTATCTCAGTCTCATTTGAAACACTGTCACTTGTCATTCTAAGAGTAATGGCTGTACTATAATGAGAGAGGGTGTTCGCCTCTCAATCAATTCTACCCTAATTAGTGTTAATGCAATGCCAAAAAAACCCTGCAGCTCTCTTCATCAATGCCAGCTCCTCCTATCCCCTTTTTCTCTGTGGTCATAAGGCAATCGAAACAACATCTTCATCACTTCTGCACTTGTACATAATGTAACAATAGATATTGTGTAGTCTCGCTGGTGTCCTGGCCTCTGTTCTAGTTATGGCTCACAGCACCGCAATGGCCAATTAATGTTCCCTGACACAATCAGAGCATTTGCTTCATGAATTATGGGAATGCTGTGGAAACACATCACAACTATCTCCCCATTTCCTTGTTGTTGCTACAGATGGCCTTTAATGTGTGTGTTTTTTTTTTTTTTTTTTGCAAGTGCAGCATTTCGCATCAACTCAATTTACAGTATAGTGATCGATTTTCCTCACAATAATGCATTGGTCCTTGTTTTGATATTTTGTGTGCTTGTTCAGGGTTTTTTTTTTTCTTTTTTCCCAAGCACGGAACTCCCTCTGAGTTGTGTACAACATACAGAGTGATTTTTATTGTAGTATTGCCGAGTAGACATTGACCTTTAGCTTTGGGAAATCACCTGCTTCTAGGCAAGATGCTTCCTGTGGTCATTAGGAGATTTGACTTAAGGTTAGGTAGAGTTGTTTAAATGTACCCTAACATTCAGAATTTTGAATTCTGTAAGATTATTTTAATGTTTTTTGAAAAAAGTTACTTATGCTTAACAAGGCTGCTTTTAAATAACAAATATTAACACATTGAACAAATAAAAACATTGTCAAATATTACTACAATTTTAAATAACTTTTATTTTTAGATATTTAATTTCAGTGTCACATGATCCTTCCATGATCTAATATGCTGATTTGGTGCTCAAGAAACATTTCTTATCAATTTCGAAAACATTTGCGTTGCTTAATATTTTCGTTGAAACTAATTAGGGGTTTAACAATATATCGTGTCACAAAATATTGCAATAAAAAAAGCAACAATATATATCATGGATAGTGACCGTATGTATTGTGTATAATGAAAAATACTGTTTGAGGAAAAAATTCAAGTTTACAGAATTTTAGTGTCAGTACTACATTATATTCAACATTATATATAGTAGTTTAATGTATAATAATGCAATGGGGGAATATTTGTGGGTCCTGAAAATGCCAAATGTCTTATGTTACCAGTAAAAAGTGGCCTACATTATTTAAAATATATCTAGTCAGTGACAGAGTGCAAGCATATTCGTCTAAAATAATTCAGTATTTTCATCTTCAGAATCATGAATATCTTTATTCTGGTGTCACCATTGTCCTGTGCATTGGGTTACTAGCACCAAGTCCAAGCCTATTCATTTCCATCCCCAATGTAATACCAAATTTAGCATTTTAATTAACAGTACATTTTTTTGTTAAAGGTCCCGTTCTTCGTGATCCCATGTTTCAAACTTTATTTAGTGTGTAATGTTGTTGTTTGAGCTTTAAAATTTTACAGATTTTATTTATACTCTAAGTTCAATGCCAAGCGAGATATTTTATTTAACAGAAGTCGCCTACATCGAACGGCCAGTTTGGACTACATTCCTCTACTTCCTCCTTTAATGACGTCTCTAAAACAGTTTTTTGACTAACCTCCGCCCACAGGAATACACAAAAAAGGGGCGTGGTCTTGTTGCGCTCCCACGGAGAAGAGCAAGAGTTGCTTTTGTAGAGTGTGTTTGTCGCCATGTCGTCGAAACGCTGTTATTTTCATCCCGCAGTCCAATCACCTTTGTTTGGCCTTCCCAGGGACGCTGTACTTAGAGATCAATGGTTACAATTTATGTTTAACTCGGTTCCCGAAAATTATAATTGTGGTATCCTTACTGCAGTAGTTAATGTTGGACTGCAGTGCACATAATGGCCATAAGAGGGGACTATGTTTATGTATATGGCTGTTTTCCGTATGAGGTACTCTTCTGAGTGAGTGCTAACGTTGTACATTTTCTGTCGCTGCTTGTGGAGATTAAAGAGTTCAGTCTCTCGGGAATTATTGTCTTTTGTGTTCATTCGGCACAACACCACAATAATCCACATGTAAAACTATGTGCAGCACACGTTATGGTAAGAGGCGTGACCTTTCTGGGCAAGGATCGCTAAGCTGCTGTCGAATCACAACACAGGAACCGCTGGCACAATCAAAATCTTGTTACGTATTTCTGAAGGAGGGACTTCATAGAACAAGGAAGTCATCAGCCCGTTTTTATGACAGTGGAAACAGCGGTATACAGATAAGTAAATTATGTGAAAAATACTGTGTTTTTTTACATGCGAAATATGAACACATGTTATATTGCACACTATAAACACAGTCAAATCTTCAAAAAAACACGAAAAACGGGACCTTTAAACTTTTACCATATATCTTGGTGTATCGTAGTAAAATCGTATTGTGAGTTCAGTATCGTGATATGTATTGAATCGTGACATGAGGGTATCGTTACACCCCTAAAACATATACATTTTTTCAGGATGCTTTGATTATTATAAAGTTCAAAAGAATAGTATTTATTTGAGAAACATTATTTTTAACATTATGAAAGACCTTACACTTAACTTGAATGCATCGATTGGATGCATCCTTGATAGTATTAATTTCTTTAAAGAAAAAAATTTACTGACCCCAAACTTAAAAATGGTAGTTTACAACCATGGATAAATCCAAGGGTAAGTATTATGATGCATAATAGCCAGTTTCACACACAAAACTTGTTAAATTGAAGTAAAAATGCCAGATTTATCTTTGCCCATAAATATACTACATCTGTTGTTTAGTATTGCTACCGTTCAAACATCAACATCAAAATGTGTTAAAACCAAATGTCATTTGCTGTAAATTTTCATAGTAAAATAATTTCAAACCATTCCAGTAATCTTTCCATCTGAGCAGATTAAAAAATTATTTGACAAGTTTTTTTCTTTTCAATATCTGTACAATTTGACAATATCTTCCAACATTTCATAAATTATCAGTGTGTTTTTGTTCTCATGTCACAGGCTTACAGCTACATGTAGTGGAACATTTTTGTCACAACTTTGTGATTGGCTCAAGCTATTTGACAGCAGTAGACTTCCTACATCTGAGCGTCCGAACTTACTATGTGTTCAAACCGTTTTTCTTTTCTGGCAATTTTGTCATTGACCAGTTGTACTACTGGCATTTTGAAAACAGACCTTGTTGACACATGAGAGATGTCATTGAAGTTACATAAGACTGTATGAGTGAAAGTGAATTTACAGTAGCTTCATATTGTCTATCTGAAGGTGAACAAAAGAAATCCAGCTCAACCTTTGAGCCTAATTTGAGTGACTGCCTCAGAGAGAGCCAGATATCTTAAACGATTTGAACGCCATGTAAGATCTGTACATAGTCAGCCTCCATTCCTGTATCTCTCTATCTCTATCTCTCCTGCTTCCTCCTTCAGTGTCACAGTTTGAATTATCTCCCTCCACGGGAACATCTCAATGTGTTTGGCTGTGAATGCCAAACACTCAATCACTGTTCTATTTCCTTCCTCCTCTGGTCTCTAAAGTAATAGGATTCCTCATCCGGCATGACTCGACTCTCACCGGCCTAATTGGAGCAAGAAAAGATGGCAGACGGTTTACAATCAAACAGGAAATGCTCAAGCAACGCTCCTAAAATAGCAGGTTCGCAAATGGAAATTAAGAGCAAATTTAATTCATGGCAAAAGCAAATTGGACTAGTGCATAAATATAAATGTCCTGCTGTAAATGTGGTGATATGATGTTGAAGAGATGGGCTGATCTGCTCATGAGTCGGCAGTGGTTATTATGTGCTGATAACAGTCTTTGTGTAAAACATTCACACGGCTGTATTGATTCTGCCTTCTGTAATGAGGAGAGACAGTTACTGTGTCTCATTTCACCGACTAGTTCTTTATGATGGGAATCAGTATGTGGTAAATGCGAAATTCAGGCACTAGCGGAGATCTTGATCCACTAAACATTAGCACACCGATGATTCGGTTTCCTGTGACATGATTATGTGGTTGTGCATTAAAACATCTTTAAGCAAGCATCGCTGTATATCACATCAGGACTGATGTCATTCTGATATCATTATCATGTGTCTTCATTGTAGCTATTAAAAAATAATGTGCCGTCATGAAATATGCATTCATCCTCCATTTCTGTTGTCTTGAGAGACTGAAGAAAACATAACATTTCCCGTAAATGCATATATTGAGTAGCTAATGTTTAGTTTTTTTTATGGTGGATTGTGGGAATTTTTTCAGAAGCAAACCTTTCAGTACCCTGGAGTGATTTTTGGCAGTGATTGGCTGATGGCCTCGGCTTTGCGCTGACTAAGCATTAAACACATAAATTGAATAAAATAATCAAACTTTAAATACATCAGTATTTTTAATTTTATTTTTTAGGGGTTTTTTATGTATGAAGAGATTATTTGCAAAAACAATTAACTCCATTTTTATTAATTCTCACAAATCATGTTTTTTTTATTGTGCATTCCAAGTAATATCAATCAAACTGCAGCTGGGTTGTTTTGATTAAGTAATAATAACTCTAAAAAATACAGGTAAATTAAAAAATTAAAGTTCATTGAAAGTATGAAAGTATGTTTTTTTATATATATATATATATATATATAAATATATATATATATATATATATTAAAAGTTAGTTTTTTTTAGCAAAAGCAGATAACTCCACATTTCATGTTTCAGAGTTAAACAAAACCCAAGTAATTGCTTTATTGCATTTAAAACACACTCAAACACATGTGCACACAAACGCGCGCACACACACTAACAGATCGAGACACACTAACAGATCGGCACACAAGTACACTCTCTCTCACGCACACACATGCGCGCACACACACACTCAAAAGAACAACCAAGGTTTAAGCATGTAAGTCGTGTATGGTGTAGAAGGACTTACGGGAGTCGAATTTATAAATACTCGATCACTTTTAGTCAGCTTTGACAAAACTTTCCTCAGCTAGTGCGTCTTTTTGAAGTGACTAGAAGCCTTGTCACCTGACCTGAATACTGTGCGCTGAATCGCTAAAACGGACTTATCAGTTTCTGTACACAAGATTTTATATATATATATATACACTAGTATTTAATATTTAAATTAGCTATTATTTTTATATTTTAATTTTAGTCATTTTTAATGTTTTTTTTTTTTCATTATTATTATTTTTATAAAATTTCTATTTGCTTTTTTCATTTCAGTTTTAGGTTTAGTAATTTTAGTACTTCAACTTAAACATGTATTATTTTGGTTAGTTTCCAAAGCAACATTTCTATTTTTCATTTGAGTTTTTCATCTAATATTTTTATTTATATTGTCAGTTTTATTTCAGTTAATTAAAACTATTTTTAATAGTTTTAATTTTAGTTTTAGAATGTTTCGTTTTAACAGTATCAGCACTGTCTTGAATGTATTTTTTTTCACCCACTAGTTTTACCGTTTCATGCTTTTTAGTCTTTTTTTTTTTCGTAGTATTTAATCCATGGATGTGACTTTGATCACAGAGCTCCATGTGTTCATGTTTTGTGTGTCCGTGTGAGTTGTCTCTGTGTCTCTGCTTCATTCCCACTGTGTGGTTTAATGAGACAAGAGGGGCAAAACCCCGGTGTGTGTGACTGTATATCTCCACAAGGACCATGAATTAAGCATGTCTACACCACTGACACTCCAGTGAGTTTGAATCAGGCAAGGAAGAGAGAATGTTACTCAGTCATTACCTTCATGTTTAACCCACCCTATCTAAAGCTGCTTTTTTTCTGTGCTTCGCCTTATTCTCTAATATTAGAAATAAGCATTTAGAGAAAATATTCAGGCTGTCAATAAGCATCAGTGACTGTCTCATCCTCTTCTCATGAGTCAGAGCTTCATTGCTTAATCCCATCATTTAAAATTTGTGTGTGAGCAGAGCACAGCTTCCTCTGAGTGTGTCTTGCTGCAGGGTAATGCTTCTACCCTGATGCGATCTGACACATTGAACCGCTGCATCTCAACTGTCGCACCATTACCTCCACACAGAGAGCTCAGTCACCTCCTGAAGAGAGAGAGACAGCTAAGGGAGGTAATGACACAAACTTCACTGAAGTTTGGGGGACAGAAATCTATTGTTATTTTCCTTTTGAAGCTCAGTCACTCACAGTTTTCTTCTGAATAACAAGTTGTCAGTCTTTAATCAGTATGTTCCATACATTTTTGCTCCGGGTGTCATCTTGATCTCTGTTCAGTGGAATCAAAGTGTTTGTAAGTGGGATGCGTCAACGGAAAAGCTCTTTTTTGTGTGTGTGTGCGCGCCCATGTGTTTGCGCTCTTGCAAGTGTGTCTAATGTAGCAGTGAGTCAACATGTTCTCTCCGGCTCAGAGATTTCTCAGCGGGAAGTCTCGTCTCCTGAGCTGCACTGCATTAGAGAGGAGCAAAGCAGCGTGGTGCATTTAACCCAATAAGCGCGCTCGAAGTGAACAACCACCCTTGCCTCTTTCACTCTGAAAGAGAGAGATGGAGAAAGAATAAAGGAGAGAGAGAGCGATAACAGTAATAGAGATTTATGAGCCCAAATATTGGGACTTTCTAATTGTTTGTCCCTCTGTTGTAGTAGGTGAACACTAAATTAAATTAAAATTACTGCTACCAATTATTTATTTTATTTTTAGATTTATCACTGTTTTACTGCTATTTGTCTACTGTTTAGATTTATATAAAACATTTTTTTATGTGTTGATACTCGTAGTACATGGACAAGTCAGAAGACAGGTGCAAAATTTGAGTATGCTGTGTTGGGGTGCAACATTGGAGGGGTGTCCAGCTGTCGGAAACCCCAACTCTCCTTTGTTTGAGTGCCACATTTTGCTCTGTATTCACCATAAAAATTAGATTGTTGCTCTCCAACTGAGAAAGCAAGATGTGGTGCTTGTCAAAGCAGCTCTAGTGCAACACATATACTCCAAACCAAAGCCTAAAACCTCATCTTAACCTAAAACATTAGTACTACTCTTTTGCTGCCTTGAGCACTCCCTTTTCCCCAAATCTAGTTTATCTAGAGATGTGTTGTTCTTATTTTTCTTCACTTGCAATTTTGTGTTTGCACAAACACACAACAGCAGTGCTGCTGCTCATTTAAAAAATGTCAGCATTTCATCTCGATATTCCCCATTGCATTTAACTACAGCGTTACCCCCGGCACCGTGTTGTGCTCAGGTCAAGCGTTGTAATGTGATGCTTAAAGTTCAAACAATTCCAGTTTTGACCCTGTTTGCTGCTGCCCTTTTGAAGCGCAGCCAGTTATTACCAGACAATTTGCATGACATATTGTTGCCTAGCTCCTGTGCAAAATCGTAAAATAGAAGAGTAACTCGATATATCAGAACGTACAGCATAACATTACAGGTGCATCTTGACATTCACAGTGTAATTATCATATTATACACATTAGATTAGTTATTTATTTGTTATATTATGGTAAAATTTCCTTTTTACCATGAAAAAGGAACTATAATAACCATTAGCAATAATACACACTTTCCTCTCTGGTTGCTCGTGTAGGTTTAGAGCACACAGGCATATCTCAGAGTGAGCTTTCCCTCTTGCATTAACTTGGATTATCATTAATCTGCCTTTAAAGACACTGCCCTTGGGGACCCAACATTTGGCGCTTGCAGAAACCAACGAAGAAAGACAGCAGGGAGTAAAAACTTCCATGAATATTTCCATCAGGTAATCCTTTGTCTCTTGGGCTCACCTCCCATTGCACTAGTCGTCCTCTCGAGTGCCTGCGTCTGGTCTTCGGTTTAATCCAGCAGCCTGTGATTAGTCGGGGCCTGTCACAGCATGGGACTGGATTAGTCTCCCGCCCCGCCAGACGCTCGCACCATCAGATCGCCGCCTCCAGCCTTTACATGGAGCTCTTATCTCTCCCAGATGCCGATTATGAGCAGTAACGGGCCACACTGGCAAAATGGCCTCAGGGCAAATAGAATCTGTGCTTTTGGAATGGAACTAGGGTTGTTAATTTGGCATTAGAGACAGACCTCCACCTTATCTAATGAGGGGCTTGGAGAGGTGCTTATTGTCCTTGTTGGTTTATTGGGTCAAATTTTAGTCAGACAGAGAATCCTCAAAGGCTCAAAGCAAAACCTACTATTAGCCGAGTCTCAGGCTATTTCGCTTTGCCTTCTCTTGTTTATCTGGTGAGATGGATATTAACTCTGCTCCTCAGCTCTCAAAACACTGAGGTCTGACTTGGAGGTAGAATTCAGGTGGCTTCCAATAATGAAAACCTTAGAAATTCCATTCCTTGGATCTCATTAAGACTTACTGTGTGTGCGTGTGTGCGTGTGTGCGTGTGTGCGTGTGTGTGTGTGTGTGTGTGTGTGTGTGTGTGTGTGTGTGTGTGTGTGTGTGTGTGTGTGTGTGTGTGTGTGTGTGTGTGTGTGTGTGTGTGTGTGTGTGTGTGTGTGTGTGTGTGTGTGTGTAAAATTTGGTCTTTCTTTGGATGAGTAGTGTCTGTGTTTTGCCCCTGGTGCAGTGGTGTGGAGCACACATTTCTCAGCTCTCCTGTCCCACCGCCTCTGGACACCACGCCTGGTTGGCCTTGTCAATGTCACCGACAGATGTGCCTGGAACATTCCACCTTTATTTATCTCTGTTTTCCTCTCCTCATGCTCTATCGCTCGCCCTCTCTTTATTCCCCTTTTTCTTCCTCTAATCTGTGATCCATCTCTGATCTCTTTCCTCTGAATGACCTCTCTTTTGGCATGATATATGTGTGTGTGTGTGTGTGTGTGAACATAAAATGTGAGTGTGGTGAATGAGCCAAAACCAGAGAGTATATGGTGATGCATGCTGTGTTTGGATGTTTAGTTAGTGTGAAATGTGCTTAAATTTTCACCATTACACTTTTGGTCCTGTGGACTTTTAGAACATACAGTACTGCTCAAAGGTTTGGGGTCCTGTGTAGGGCTGGGTACTGAAACCCCTATTTGACTGGTATGTACTGGACCGATTCAGAATGCAGATTTTGGTGTCTCATTTTAGTGCCACTTAAATGCCTGAGCTGTC
Organism: Chanodichthys erythropterus; assembly: GCF_024489055.1. Lineage (NCBI taxonomy): Eukaryota > Metazoa > Chordata > Actinopteri > Cypriniformes > Xenocyprididae > Chanodichthys > Chanodichthys erythropterus. The sequence goes on from NC_090225.1 coordinate 13,957,299, forward strand.
GATTGAAATATTCAGTGCATCACGTGATCAACTGCAAATTCATACGTGTTTTACAGAGACGGACTTGCTCAGTGCTTGTCACATATCACAACTATTCAGTGTTTTCAACCACATAATGTTTATTTTAGGTTCCAGACATTTAAATACCCATAAGTATTAGCAAAAATACAGTTAAAGTTTAAATACAGACTGATGAAATGCATGAAACTAGACACTTAGTTTCATGTATTTTGGGTGATGCAGATGAATTTACGTGATGTAAATCCGACAGATACAATTCTCTGAATTACGGTACATACTAACATGGTGGCACCCATTGCACATTATAGATCAACTAACATGATCATTTTATAGGGTTTTAAATGACAAAACACTTTCACTTACACGTATTTGAGATTTTGAAATAGTATTGAATATTTTGAATAAAAAAGGAAAAACTAAATAAAAGAAACATAAATGAAGGCATGGTAAAGAATTAAGTTTTAATGTGACCTTCATATAACCTTCATATATTGTAGTCTGTATTCTCTTTGTGACATTAAAAGTGCCTATAGAGTAAATTCATGTATGTTTTCCCCTCTTCTTTGTGAATGAACACTATTCAGCCTCTCCAGTGTCCAACCTTGACCAAGGTGTCATTGACGAGGTGACACAAATGCATTTGCTCTTTACCTTTGAGCACTGTTTTATGTCTTAACATATAACTGTTCTTTGTTCATAGGTTTAAAAGAACCATCCATCATGGCTAAATGGTTTTTTTGACCCCTGTTCTTTCATCACCCCATAACCAAACTGATTCAGTCAGATCAATAGCTCTGCCCAATCCCAAGAGAGACAGTGAAAAAATTCTGTTTGAGAAAAGCTGGAGCATCCTTTCTACCTGCACAGCTGACTTGATCTGCCCATTCGTCTCAGTTCCTCTGAGACGTGTTATCACTCTCTCTTTCTGCCTGCCCTGGAGAGTTTAGAAAGAGCTGTGGATGCATAGGCAAGAATTTGGTATCATGTCTCGGAAAGAGTGTGCGGGATTCTGCCTTCTACTCTCTCTCCTATTGTTTCTCCCTTCCCGTTCCCTCCATGGTTCAACGAACATCGCTATCTCCAGTTCCTCAGCTGACCTTTTTGTTTATATCCTGTCTGCAAATTAAAGCAGAGTCACAGACAATGTGCAAGCACTCACCACTCTAAAAATACCAGTTGGGTGATTGGGAGCGCAGCGCTGGAATAAAGTCATTAAGTCGCTGTGAGTCACACGGGAATGTGGCGGTGGATCTGGAGCGCTGCTAGACTCCTGAGCAAAGCATTGATTTAAGCGGGGTTCTGGCGGCCTCTAATAGGAGAAGTGCAGTTAATGGAATGTTCTGGGATGAAAGGGCAGGTCAAAGGAGGCAGATAAAGATGAGGGGCGGTCAGAAGGTCTAGGGTCATCCATTGTCATGGCTGTTTGATGAACATGTGTGTCTTTATATGTCCTTTGGGTTTGTGCTTCTCTGTTTGCCAGTAGTTTGGAGTAGCTTTGATGTGGTTCTCCAATGTCTATTAACATTGGAGGGGGGGCATGAATGAATGTAACTTTTTAAAGATCATGTTGGTAGGCTAGTTTTATGGCTGCTCTACTCCTGAGCATGTGAGGTGTTACATTAATTTCAACAAATTAGTTACATTTGTCATCACTCAAAAACTGTTCTTTAAAGTTCCAATGGGGCATTTGAGAAAAGCTGTATGAATTGTAATTTTTGTCAATTGTTCATTTCGAGTACTGGTCTCAAAAACAAGTACTCTGAGATGGGGCAAAAATACTTTTAAGTAAAATACTGTTTCAGAAAATAAATTTTGACAAATAAAAATGACATGAAATAAAAATATGAAAACATGACTAGAAAAAAATAACACTACTATATCTATATATATATATATATATATATATATATATATATATATATATATATATATATATATATATATATATATATATATATATATATATATATATATATATATATATATATAACTTAAAGGTATATATATATATAACTTCCTTCCATTGTATTGAACTGAAGCCAAAATGGGCTGATGAATGGGCGCTGACACGTTACGCAATACGTCAAAAAAAAAAAGTTTGGAGCCTGGGCATGCGCAGAAGGAATCAACAGTTGAGCCGGAAGTATCAAACTTCCGGCCAGACGACTGCGTCATCATTCATGTATTTTAAATAGACTATAAAAATTATACACAATTTAAAAGTCTACCTATAAAATAATAGGCTATTCTGTTTCTAGAGCAATAATATTTTTGAAACAGCAAATTCAGTAGATAAAATCAATATAATATGCCACTAGAAACAACTCTAAATCGTCAGAAACGGTCCTGCCATTTTAAATCAAGTTCAACTAACGTTACAGGAGATCGATTGCTGTAATTAGAGTAAGCTATCATTAGTTTTGTCCTGCTAATTATTATTTTATACCCATAAAAATAATAAGTAACTGCCAGATAACGATCACCTGCTTTTTCCCGACATGGTTAACATTAGGTGTGTTATCTTAACTAATAACATTTATTAATTAGCTTATAACGCCCACATTTGATGTTACAGAAAAAAAGTTCAGTGATCCGTCAGATCCTGTAGGTCGGTTAGTACAGTTTACTGCTGAACAACTCATTTTGTTGGTGTTAATGACAAAGAAATCGAAAATGAACAGTTAGTTAATACATCTTCAATCTCCCCTCGAAGCTCCCACAGTCCTTAGACAACCTGTCAATCAACTTCGAATCATGACGACACGCCCCGTTTTTATAGAATCAAATTGCTAGCTAAAATGTAAATCATCACAAAAACGAACAATTGAATATATATCAGTGTGATAACAACTACCTTAAATGACCAAAACCATCTTTCAGAAAGTTTTATTTGAAGCAGAATTTATTAAGTTTTCACTGAAGTCTCATTCGACTGCATTGAGAGGGCGGGGTTTATGACCTGTACTGCATCCAGCCTCCAGGGGGCGATCAAAGAGCCCGTGGCTTCACTTTTCAGAACGTATGAGACACACCCGGATATATCGCATGCGATTCTCACGCGCATTTCGTCAGTGGAGCCGGTTCCCTGATTTTGCCATCACCTGCTTTCAAATGGAGCGGCATTTAATAGACAGAGCCGTAGATCACGGAGAAGCCACGCAAAATCGCGTTCAGTATCGCAGATGAATCGACTTCGATAATGAACCCGATTTTGCGTGGCTTGTCCATGAACTCAGGGTCTGTCTATTTAAAGGCGCTCCATTTGAAAGCAGGTGATGGCGATTTAGTGTGTGTGTATATTAGGGCTGTACTAGAATAATCGAATATTCGAATATTCGTTCGGTGGGGTGGCATTCGATTTTCAGTTTTGAGATTCGAATATTCTTTTTTTTTTTTCAACACGTGACTTCCGTCGCGGACTCATTCTCACTCATGCTTGAACCGCCCGTTGGCGAACGTAGTGATTTATTTAATCTCATACTGAATAGGTACAAAATGCTCAAGACCTCAGCTGTTTGGGAGCACTTTAAATTAAGTGAGGATGACAAGACAAAGGCAGTGTGTCAAATATGCGATTTGAAACTGGCCTACCACAACAGCACCACAAATTTGAAAAATCACCTGAGTTCTGTAAGTAGCACGGATGCGCCACCACCACCCGCCAAAAAAAAAAAAAAAAAACAGCAGGAGATTTCAATGCTGATGCAGGCTGATGACGAAGAGGAAGAAGAACGCGGAGACAGCGCAAAGACAGAGATGGAGCAGTATTTGAGAGATGCTACTACAGTCGGGCCCACTGGCATGGTGGAAGCAAAACAGTGACCGCTACCCTAAACTGGCATTTGCAGCCAAACACCTTCTTTGCGTTCCGGCCACTTCAACTCCATCAGAGCGCATTTTCTCAAAAGCTGGCTACATCGTCAACAAGACCCGAAGTTCCCTTTTACCAGAAAATGTGGACAAACTCATCTTCCTCGCACACAACATGAAACGAGTATAGGTAGTTTCACAATAGTTTCCAACCACTTGGTTGCGATTTATATAGGCTAAGTGTTAAGAAAGAAAGAGCCTAAATATTTTTGTCATTGAAATGTGAGCTGTCTAGCTAGGCTAACATTACCTTGTTCTATTTATCCTATTACAGTTTATTCTATATAAAGGGAGTGAATAAAATTTATTACAATTACTTTAAATTTAAATAGCCAACCCGTTACGGTGTCAGTAATTATTACATTTACGAATAATAAATGAATGTAGTTCAACGAACTGCAAGCTAATAATAATAGGCCTAAAAAAAAAAAAAAAAAAAACACCGCAACATGCTTTCAATAAAAGCATCGCGCATTTTAAAGATTTAAATTAACAAAAAGTCAGAATAAGACAAAATAAATCCCTTATATAGAATAAAACTAATTGTAATAGACATTTTGTGTCATTTTAAAAACAATTCATTTATTCTTATTCAACTGTTTATAAGCATGCTACCGTGTTCTTTATTTATTACAGTTCGTTGAAATCACTGTGTGTTACTAATTTAATTTCTGTTTTGGGATTCATTTGTTTTAAAGAAATGTTCGTTATTAATACCTTATTAAAGTTCTTGCTCTCAACAGACTTTGTGTTTTGCATCACTTGTGCACTGTCCGTTTTCGGAGCATAAACCTGCCCGTGTAATGCGTACCGGAAACTGTTCTATTTAAAAGATTATTAAATGTTTATTAATATTTAAAGAATGTGTGCCACCTGATCATATTGCACCAAATGCAACACTGCACTCCACTGGGTCTGCCGCAACACATTTACGATGCCGAAGAGTGAAACGTGAAGTCGTGAAAGATGATACAAATGCAAACCGACACTATTATTATATATTTAGCCCCACCCACCGAAGCTTCGAATATTCGATATTGATTGCCACCTAAGCTTCGAAGCTCAAAAAATGGCATTCGAAACAGCCCTAGTGTATATGTATATGTGTGTGTGTGTGTGTGTGTGTGTGTGTGTGTGTGTGTGTGTGTGTGTGTGTGTGTGTGTGTGTGTGTGTGTGTGTGTGTGTGTGTGTGTGTGTGTGTGTGTGTGTGTATATATATGTGTGTGTATATATATTTGTGTATATATGTATGTTAGGGGTGGTGAAAAAAATCGATTATTGATTAATCGCGAGTATGTTATGGACGAGTA
>NC_090225.1:13970000-14045000 GCF_024489055.1 Chanodichthys erythropterus
ATCACAGACATGTTAGTTGATCTTTTGAACGCATTGGCCAATCAGGTATTTTTTAGTCGGAATCCATTTACCTTATTTATATATAGGCCTACTGAGCCTGGGCCTGCAACAGATTCTTGGGCCTGCAACAGATTCTTGATAACAGATAACATACCATTATCCTACATGAACTGAATGATTTAGGGTTAAATTAGGTTATGCTTGATGTTCAAAAAGTGCAAGTCAAAACTCACTTTCTCCATCATGTGCTGTCTCCATGTTTCCCTTAAGCCGATCTCTCTCTCACTCACCTGTTTCAGCTCTGTCCCTTTATGATTTACATACAGTATGTGTTAATACCTTCCACTTACGCCCTTCTGGCTCTGAAAAATACTGTAGGCTCTTTTATTGTTCAGAGCTAGAAGGGCGTAAGTGGACTTGCGCCCTTCTGGCTCCAAACAATGTGTAGGCCATACATGTATTTTTTAGAGCCAGAAGGGCGTAAGTGGACATACGCCCCTCTGGCTCCAAACAATGCTCAAACTTTTGTGTTAGGTCTTTGTTGTTTTGTTGCTTTATTCAATACAAGTTGATTTCTGATGCGTCTTTTTGGCACAACTAGATAGAGCTCATCAAGACCTTTAATTTGATATATAGAACTCATTTTGGCCCAAAATGCCACTTACGCCCCTCTGGTTCCAAGCCCTCGATATGCATATGTATATATGTGTATATATGCATGTGTATGTATGCATGTGTATGTATGCATGTGTATGTATGCATGTGTATGTATGCATGTGTATGTATGCATGTGTATGTATGCATGTGTATGTATATATATATATATATATGCATGTGTATGTATATATATATATATATATATATATATGTATATATATGTGTATGTGTATATGTATATATGTGTGTATATATATATATATATATATATATGTGTGTATATATATATATATATATATATTTTTGTTTCTATATATATATATATATATATATATATATATATATGTATGTGTGTATATATATATATATATATATATGTGTGTGTATATGTGTGTATATATGCATATGTACATATGTGTGTATATATGCATATGTATATATGTGTGTGTATATGTGTGTATATATGCATATGTACATATGTGTGTATATATGCATATGTATATGTGTGTGTATATATGCATATGTATATGTGTGTGTATATATGCATGTCTGTGTATATGTGTATATATGCATATGTATATATGTATATAAACATAAACATAAACATAAAAGTAATATTACAACTTACATCTGCACAAAATGACATGCTTGTCTGAATGTGTAATTCCTGTTGTGGATGCGCTCTTCCTGTAAGAACAATGCTGAAACACGAACAATAGTGTTCTACTTACAATGCTATATGTATGGCAGATTGGTGCTGCACATGTTGCACTTAACTGTATTTTCATGATCAAAGTGAATACATGCATCACTGCATGCTTTCAAATTGATAGTTTCACTTTATTTTGCCAGTCTGGATGGCATGCTGTTCTAACATTAACCAATCATACCTCAGGTACTGCCCAAAATGCCACAATAAAAGGAAAGTAAAAAAGAAATATGTTTTTTAAAATCGATTTTCGTTTTCATGATCAATTGACGCTGTCACATTCCTAGCATGAAACATGCCTTTTTATTTGAAAAAGATTTTTACTTAAATTAAATTGTGAATGTAATTGGCTTGAAAGGCTTGGAAATGATGGTTCCTCTGAAAAAGAAAAAAAAAAACTTTTAAGATATAGATAGATATAAAGGGATATAGATAGAGATATAGACAGGAATAACTCAATCTGACTGTGCTTTTTACTCAATCTCAAACTTAACAGTACATTTTACTGCTCCCTGCAGAATGATGCTTTCCTGCAATACAACACTGATGCTCATTCCTTGTTTCGCTGTCACTCCCCACCTACACGAGGGTCAAGCTGCTTTACGACCCATGGTTGTGCTGCAGTGCCCTTGAGCAAGGTATTTATGAAGAGCCTCCGTGGAAACCTAGTTATTTAAGTAGTTGTGAAATCCACAAACCTTAAAAGGATAATTCATGCTAAAAGAGAAAATTTAGTCATTGTTAACATATGTAATTCGAAACCTATATGATTTTCTTTCTTCCATATAACATAACAGGAGAGATTATTTTCTCATAAAATGTCATGCACATTGAAACCCGAAACCTTGACCTGTTTTCCAGTGAGCGAGTTATGATGAGGCACCAATAATCACAAGTGTGAATGAGATTTTGGAGCTTATTTATTACTATGTGCTCTTTTATGTATTATGCTTTTTATATGGAGTGCATCTTGAACATTATGCACAGTATCTCTACTGAAGAAAGTCAGACATACAGGAAAAACATGAGGAAGAATGAGTGTGCGCGCAAGTACAACAAACTTTTGGCTGAACTCTCCAGACTTATGTACTTAGAAATTTGTGCTTAGTTGTTGGACTCATTTATTTTAAGGAAGTGTGTCTCTATCCAAATAATTTTAGCTAAATTGTCCAGACTACTATCCTACTAGCATATCTCATCTGAATTCTCTGATAAGCTCCAAACTTCTCTGCCTCTGAGAATTTTTATATATATATATATATATATATATATATATATATAAATAACTTGAAAATTCTGGTCTTGCTCCAGATGAAGACTCTAAACAACCTTTTTTTTTTTCTTGATACTTTTCAGAATTTGAGACTTATAAAATCTATTTGCAGATTTAGGTTTCTGGCTGTTGGAAACAGGCGGCTTTGGTGACGGTGGAGGTTGTTTTCTCCTTGGCATAGACTAAAAAACAGCTCCCTGCCTCCAACAGTAAAACTCATATTATTTGCAATGAATATTTTTGAATGTTCCATAGGGACTTAATGTTAATTTTTAATGAGCGGGGATCTTTCTGTTTTATCAAACATCAAGCTCTGCAACTGAGATGACATAACAGCACATGAGAGCATAAGGGGCCTTTCACATTTCGCATCTAAAATCGCATAGAAAGTGCGGCCGCGCCGCTTTGTCCTCATTTCATCAAGCGCTTGCGCTCCCGTGGCGTCTGTCGTTGCTATGCAACCATGAACTGCGTTCTCCATGATGACGAGGAAATATCAGAAAAGGATTAATTGATTTCTAACCCTTGCATTAGGTTTAGATGTTTTCATCTCGCATGCGTGTCACGACCGCATTGCTTCTATTATGAGCGTACTTGCCACACGCCTACATTTGAAATGACGAATTTGCACGTGCAAAAGACACGATATGTGAACAGCCCTTAAGGGTCAGCAGAGGAGCAGGTACAGACCCACATGGAATCTGTGCCCATAGACTCTGCCTCTTAAATGCTCATTTATAAAAATATTTTTACCAATGTTTTCATCTGCCATTTAGAATGTAGTACTCTATTTAACACGTTTACTAATGCTTTATATAAACTACTGTTCAAAGGTTTGCCCTCAACCCTACACAGGAAAAGCGATTTGGAGAATGGATGAATGGATCTACATTTTGACTTATGTGCTGTTGTATGTCTTGGAGGCAGATATGTGTAAAATCTGTGTCCAATGCTGAAGAGAGTGAAGGTATTTGTCAGGATAAGGAGATTATATGACAACAGGTTCGCCTCTCTGCTTTATCTCCTCTGTGTAGCCGAGATGATGAAATGCCTTTAGAGAGAGGTTGAGTGGTTCTTCAGAGATCTGTGAGAGAGCTTCATCAGCCATATCTGTCCCGTAGTGATGCCTTTCTATCAGCCTTTTTATTATAGGATTTAAACAAATAGTTTCTTTCACTTTCACATATCACACTGATGAATTTAAAGTGTTTTCTGAGTGGGCTTTATTGTCCCTCCCTTCACCCTGAAACACAGAGCTGATTTATGATAAGATTTGCGATAACTCTGTTGCTCTCTTCTACGCCTCTTTCTCGTGGCTTGGTTTCAGGTATAATTAAGACATTCACTGTCACCAGATTGGCAGTTATGTTATGTTGCGCCCACTGCTCAGTGCCGTCCTCACCCGTGCATCACTGGGAAGTCACTGGGATTGCAGCATCTTAAAAGTGTATTTAATTTATTACATCGTTCCTCCCTCCACTCATCTTTTATTTGTGAAACATGCCCATGATCATTGCCACAGAAGTTCAGCCCCACACAATCTTCAGTATGATCACTTTCTAATCTTCCATTGGATATGGACCGTTGTCGACGTTGCATATTCTCACGATTCCTTGCTGGAACAATGAGTCACAGCCATCCATACGCTGTTACACATCCCATCCCAACCACCCTGTCACACACTCGCTGTTGCTGCTGTTTTGATGGTGCAGTGATGGAGAAATGAAAGCTGGGTTTCTTTGAAAGGTCATTTTAGATCTCTGTGGGCCTTTGTGTGCTTTTGCATGTGCAAACTGGCAGTCGGTGGAAAACTGCATAATGAGGGGGTAGATGGCGTTGTTCCTGCCTGATGATGCAGAGCTGTTACAGACTGATATAAGGGTCTCCATTGCTGTCAAACACTGTCAAACACAGCCAATCAGCACACTGTCTTCAAGCTAAGGGATTTTAGCCAATCAATTAGCACCCTGCATGAACTATAGACTGTTCTGTCACACTGAGATGAGAGGGCTCTGTGTAGAGGTGGGTTATGTCAAAGGACGTGTAGATAGATGAATCAGACTGTTCAGAATGGAATACTAGTGTGCTGCATACTGCACAGATTAAATATGCTAGGGTTTTTGTGTGTGTGAAACAGTATTATACAATGATAAACATTTAAATGAATAGTGAATTGTTCTCTGTTATGTTTGTCACATGATGTCAATATATGATTGTTCAATTCAGTAAATTTGTGTCCAGTTAAAAGGGAAAAAAATTGCATTTTCAATTCAGTTTCTGGTTAAAATGTCTTAAACACTAACAGCGTGACTACACTGGATGCAAAAAAAAAAAGTGACAATTGCAAATCTATTTGTCCTTTGTATCAGAAGTAGCGTGAGCGCTTGAAGTACGTCAGAAAGTGAACAGGGCATCAGTTTATTGCTGGGAATTATTTTTATCATGTCATATGCCGCTCATATTAAATTCTGTTCAAATAATAAGTCAAAATTATGTTAATCACAGCTATTACATCTAGAAACCTGCCAAGAGCATGTCTGAATCATACTTTACCCCAAAATCATATATATATATATATATATATATATATATATATATATATATATATATATATATATATATATATATATATATATATATATATATATATATATATATATATATATATATATATATATATATATATATATATATTTATATATTTATATTTATATATATATATATATATATTTATATTTATATATATATATATATATATGTATATATATATATATATATATATATATATATATATATATATATATATATATATATATATATATATATATATATATATATATATATATATATATATATTTATTTTTTATATTTTATTTTATTTTTTTCCCTCAATGTGGTGATATTTTCGTATCAATTAACAGGCCGGCGTGCATCTAATAAATGATTCATTCAAGAACGTTGTGCAAGTTTACTGCAACAATGGAGCCGCAAACTTCACATACCTTTTGAAAATCCAGTGTTTAGTTGATCCTGGTAAGCGCTCGTTGTCACAGTTGTAAACATGATGGTGGCGTTCTTCTACGAGGGAGTTTAGAGTCATGGCATTTGTTTCCAGGCAGACCATCAAAGAACATGACACACACATCTCCTGGACATCCTGTAGAATTCAACCAACCAGATGACAACTTCGATATTCCTGAAGTGTTTCCAGATAAGTGTTCCATATGCATAAGACTTTCAGCCAATGGTCCGTGGGCGTGACCTCTTAGGCTATTTTCAGATTATCATACTACCTAGTCTCAGTCTAAGTCTGTTTAATATAACTGGGGAAGGCCAAGTAATGTGGAGGAAACAGTGAAATAAATGGGGAGAAGAGTCGTGTAGAGGGAGTGTAGAGTTGTGAGATTGCTCACTGTTGGTACTGGGAATCCTCCAGCACTGATAGTCATGCTTTGTTTAGTTTCTTTATCAATATTGAATTAGTCAGTGGAGAGTGGAACATGGCTCTTACTGGGACCTTGACACTGTGCAGAGGTTGTTTTTTGTGTGTGTGTGTGTGTGTGTGTGTGTGCTTTTGTTTATATTACATTGTGGGGACCAAATGTCCCCATGATGTAATATAAACCTGAGTTCACCTACATCGTGGGGACCAGCCAGCGGTCCCCACAATGTAAATGGGTTTATAAATCATATAGAATGAGTTTTTGTGAAAAAGTAAAAGTTTGCACAGTTTCCTGTGAGGGTTAGGTTTAGGGGTAGGGGCAGGGTAGGGGGATAGAATGTACAGTTTGTTCAGTGTAAAATGCATTGAAGTCTATGGAAAGTCCCCACAATTCACAAAAACAAACGTGTGTGTGTGTGTGTGTGTGTGTGTGTGTGTGTGTGTGTGTGTGTGTGTGTGTGTGTGTGTGTGAGAGAGAGAGAGAGAGAGAGAGAGAGAGAGAGAGAGAGAGAGAGAGAGAGAGAGAGAGAGAGAGAGAGAGAGAGAGAGAGAGTTGAGTGCCATTTAACATGTCGTATTTGTAATTGTTTTGTTTGATTCACTGTAAATGTTGTTGTTTTTGTGGTTGGGTCAATGACGTCCCTCTTGTTTAACATCAGATTGTTATTAGTCCATGTCCATGTCGGGAATGTGCTGAACTACATATTCCATTCAAATCAACTAGTTGTTGGATTGTCTGAATGACTAACCAACTAACCTGGTATGGTTTTGGGTTTGCCTGAGCTCTGACTTGTTAATTAGGGTGAAAGTGTATTCAATGGTACAGAATAATGTTTTGAGTCACATTTTTTTACTTCTTCAGCACTTTGTCTTGCAGTGTTCATGGTGGGACACTCCAACATCGTAAAAGGCAACACTACAACCAAAGACAGTCAGTCTGAATGTTTATGGCTATAGCCAAGGTTTTTTAAATTGGATGAATTTAAAGATACATTTCCGAGAGGGTTTTCAGTGCGACAGTACAGCATGCTGTCAGAATGCTAATTAAATCAGGCACTAAAAATACCACAAAGAAAAGAAAAATCTAAATAAATGAATCAACTAGGCAGTCGTTAGACAGTTAGTCGACATTGTGACCCATCTCTACTCCCATGTGAAGGCGTGTTGTTAGTTGACATCCTGGTTAAGGTTTCTTTGGTGGTCCTCTGAGAGATGATCTGCGTCTTTCTGAGATCCATTAAACATTAAACTCTCAATCTGCATCAGCAAGAACAAAGGCTTCTTCCTGTATACTTCCTCTGTTGTCTTTTCTGCCCGCCCTCCTTTCTCTCTCTCTCTCTCATATGCACACACACACACTTTTTCACAGTATCACTCTCTCCACGTGTCCTTGTTTTCGCTCTCGGCCTCCTGTCGTGCATTACTAGCCAAAGAATAAAGCACCCGTAGAAATGCATTCTCAGACAGCAGATGCATGCTGGTTGTTGTGAAGATCACCATGAGGTCTACTTGTTTTTGCAAGCCAGATCTGACTGACAGATCTTAAATCTTTATTTTGTAAATAATTTCTTAATGTTATTTCTTTTCATAAAGTTTTATGTATACATTTCTTTTTGGGTCTAGTGTATGTGAGAGATGAGTGTCATTTAGCATTACCTGTGTTTGTGTGTGTTTATGCGCGTTTTTCTGCGTCAGGATGGTTGACTAGTCATCTAACCAACAACTAGTTTTTGCTTAGTAAAAAAAGACCTATATTATGATTTTTGGTTCCAAACAGAAACTTGAATCCAAAATTGGTTCTTGTGCTGTATCATATAAAAATGGTACTCCTCTGCATAAAGTTTATACTATTAAATATCAATGTGTATGGATTGATTCTCAATAGGGCTTTTCACACTTGAAATAGTTAAACCCAGGTTATTCTAAACCCCAGGTAAATGGAATCCTGGGTTATTTGGCTTTACGTTTCACACTGCTCATGGGGTTAACAATTAATCCTGGGTATTCATTCGCTGACGTTTCACATTGTACATTCCTAAATCCTGGGTTAATGTTCTTATTTGCGTATTTGCAGTGTCAGTGTCATTGAGTATGCAACCTGTTTACATAGCTCATTGCGCGTCCTCGTATTGCCGACTGTACTATCAAGTTTAAACTGAATGGACATTTTGGATCATAAAGGTAAGAATGAAGTGTTTCCGTGACTGTCCAAAGCATGCAAATATTGAGGCACGCGATTGGTTGTCTGTTGCTAAGCATCTAGCTGTATAATTCGAACACTGCATCGTTTTACACTGTACAACTTTGGCACTGCAATGCAGGGTTAACACAGCAAAACTCTGGAGCAGGGTTTCATAACCCCAGGTAAAAAGTTACAGGTGTGAATTAAAGGTGTGAAACGTTCCTTTACCCGGGTTTAAAAGCAGAGTTTAGAACGTTGATAACCCGGGGTTAAGCGCAGTGTGAAAAGCTTTAACTGTCCCAGTTATTTACAACAACATTTTGTACCTTTTTCTTTAAATGACCAAGTTAGGCATTCCATTCCGATTTCTTTCTTGGTTCCTCATGCTAATAAAACAATTGGCAAAAGAGCTTTTATGTTTAAATACCTAATAGTTTGGAATAATTCTATCTCCCATCAGAGAGTTTTTGAAAGGCTTTACATTTTAAAATTGATTCACCTCTTTTTGTAGGGTTCTCCTATCAGTTTATGAGTATAAGTGGATGGTCTGTAATTGGTCAAGGGGTGTGTTCTTATCTCGGCATGGTTTGTCAATACATGTACATCAGCACACACAAAGTGCTTCAGCGGTGTTCAGATCATAGTCTAGGAGAGAAAAGTGGACCGTCTGAGACAGCTCGCAAATGAGAGAGTGCAAATATTGACTGCAAAAGTGACGCAACTGCGCAGGAGTCATCTATCAAACCTTCACCGCATGTCCTCTCTGTCCTCATTACAGGTGTCTGAACACATGCTGAGATTCACACACTTCCACCCAGGACGAATCAACTAACACTGACTGATTTATCAAGCTCTCTTATGACCAGCTGCAGCTGCAGGAAGTAAGTGTTGTTTTCATTGCTTGTTCTTTGAACTAAACTGAAATCATCCTGAATTTACTTCTTTGTAGGAAAGCATATGTTTAAAGACATCAAAACCATCAGTTATTTATAATTGGCCTGAATTTGTTTTTGTTCATTCATTCATTCTATTTTGTGAATGGTATGGTTTTCTATGGTTCAACAATATGGATGACCTAGTATAAGAATTTAATTTTCTGTGCCATTGTACATTGTTGTTGTGATTTCTGCTAATAAAATGTATCACATGGTAAAGTCATTAGCTGACTAACATTGGTCTCACAGTAATTTGTGATAGTCTTAAAAGTTAAAATGGTTTGAAAATGATAAATCACCATACCAGTCTTTAGTAAAATTTGTATATTTCAAGATTTCATGGAGTTAAATTATAATATTTCTAGCTATGTTGCAAATGAGAACTTATTTAAAAACTTTTTATTTTTTTTAATTTTATGCCATTGTTTCACCCCAGCCTATTAAACTGATTTTTCCTCTTATTATACAAATCTGATGCAGAAGTAATAGTGTGAACCTTGTACAGCACTCATTTTTATCATCAATTTATCATCATTATTCATTAGCACCCCATATCAAAACAGTCTTCATCTTTCACTTCCGAGCAGCTTGTCGGCATGGTAACATTCCTAATTCCACTACAGTGAATGAAACTCTCAAGTGTTTGCTGCCAGTCCTGCATAGCAGCTATCCAAACCTCACTGTGACTGATCCACAGAAACGCTATATGCTTATATCGGAGGGCTCCGAATGTCACATTTCACTTAGCCAAACTAAGCTTTTCTTTGAATATACTTAGTATCCATGTGTTTGAATTGTGCGTTCAGTGTCATCCTCGCAGCATAGGGATGAGCGATATCACAATTTTAGATCATGAACGATTAAAATGCCTCCATGATCTGCTTTCGAAGAAATATCGTAGTATTGTGTTACAGTGCACATTCTGTCAGCTGCAGTTCTAGTGCAGTGCCCGCATCCCAATATATTCTAACGCGACAAACATTCACATCACATGTTTAGCAACACAGCGGTAAGGTTATGCTCATGTGACATTGTGGTTCTTCGCAATCACGAAAGTTTATTTTTTGCATGCATTGTAAAGCTTTGCCAGTTAAACATTTTATAAGCGCACGCACACTAAAAAACCTGTACTTAACTAAGTTCGCTTTCTCGTCTTATTGCGCTTAAACTGTCAAATGCACACTAAGTTTACATAAACATAGTCTGTCTTAAGTGAATGTAAACAGTTGGGAGAAAATCAGATGTCTCTCAATATTAGATATGTGCATGTGGTTTTAAAATGACAGCAGCCTAATATACCTGCTTCTGTTTGCCATTAATGTTAATCAAAAAAAAAAAAAAAAAAAAGACTGAGAATCACTTACTGCTCTTTACTGAATAATTTCAGTAGCTTTAATAAGTATCAGTGTATATATAATATATACAGGGAAGTTAATGTTATTTTTGCCATATCGCCCACCCCTACTCCTGCACATCTGTCTGTGAAAATATGCAGCTGGCTTCCCATGTCCAGGGTCTGTGTTTTTTAAGAGAGGCACAAAAAGACTAAAATATTATGTGATGCCTGTGTAAAACTATGTTGATTTGATATTGTTTGCTCAGTTGAGATTGCATCAGTGTGCTTATTTGTCGACCTCTGTCATCAGCTGCCTCTCTGTTCCAAGACCTTATTCACTCCTCTACATTTTTTTGATTGTGTCACTGACAACCCGTGGGTATTAACTCTGGATCTCAAATAATGAGAATGACTTATAAAAAAGACTTTATGTAAATGTATGAGTAGACACTGAGAGCTGACTGCTGCTGTTCATCATATACATAGTCTCTTTGTCTACACTATGAGTAATGCCAATAACCCATCTATTGAATGGAGCATAAAATAATTGTTTGACATGAATGGCATTGATTGGAGAGCAGGCAGAGAGAGATGAGAGCATTACTGTATAGAATTAGGTGTATTGTGCAACAGCGCTCAATGTGCTCCTCATCCCTCTCTGAACTCTGCTCAAACAGAATATAAGCTGAATTGCTGAGCGCAGCTCTGTCACGGTAATGACATGGGCCGTCGTGATCGATGACTCTCTTACCCAATTGGAGAGCTGTCATTTTTTTCCCCTCCCTTGGCACTGATTTGATTTAAGTTTAGATTGTTGAAGTTGAGCCTGAGGGGATGAAGGGAGTTTTATTTCACTGCGATGTAGAACTGTGTAAAAATAGATATATTTGTAAATACAATCTTCATTTAAATTGTCTGATCTGATACTGCTTCTTAATATTCCCAAATGCCTTTTTACTCATGTCTTACTTATGTCTGCTTTTTAGTAATTTGTTTTCCCTGTGTTTTGCTTTTTAATAGATTTGAATATTTCCAATTTGTGATTCAAAAGTAATTAGACACATTTAAATGATGAATAAGAATGGTTATTGTTGCTTAACATCTTTCATTCTGGTGAATTGTTTGCAAGTGACTCGATGTAATGATACTTTAGCCAAACTAATTTTCACTTGTGCCAATGAAAATAGCTGCTTTGTCACAAGTGTTTGTAATCACAAAAGACAATAATTTCATATTTCAGCAGCTGTTTATTGATTCTCAGTTTGTATCAATAGCCTACTTAAATCCTAAATTGTCTAAAACTAATAAGAGTTAATTCACCCCCAAAAAAATCACAGTTCTGTCATCCTTTACTCACCCTTGTCGTTACAGACCCATAAGACGTTTCATTCATCTATGAAACACAAATGAAGATATGTTTAATGAATCTTGAAAGATCTGTCGAAAGAAAAAATTCACAAAGACAGTGTAAAAGTAATTAAATGAACACGGAAGCTCAAAAACCAGTGAAGTTCGTTCTTGTGCTTCAAGTAAGTATGTTGCTTCAAGCAATAATTTTCTGTTTTTCATACCTGATGTGCTCTATGTATGTGCATTGATCAGTGTTTATATGTGAACCAAAAGCCTAAATTAAATCTAGATAGATTAAATAATTTATCTGGAATTATGTTTTTTGGTCGAATGAACTGTGAAAGAAGTCTCATGTTTCATTAAAAGTCTTTTAATTAAAGTCTTCTCTTAGTCATTTTGCTTTCAAAGATGGACAAAAGTCTAATGGGTTTGGAATAACAGGAGGGTTTTTTTTTAGGTGAACTATACCCTTAATTTTTCCACCATTACGTTTACATTACAGTTGTGGGAGAAAGCATGTGACCAGCAGCTGCAACTTTGTTTTGTTATTTGAACTCTAGGTTAGATGACTCCAATTAGCTCTCAGGAAAGTAATTAGCCTAGAGATTCACATACTGTACTTTTCCAAACTGCACTGTGAATGTGTACAGTTCGTTAAAGGCATAAAAATGTGCCTCTTTTTATGTTTTATCTGTTCATGCAGACTGTTTTCAATTATTGTCCTGACCTAACTGAAGATCAGATCACATTTTATGACCAATTTATGCAGAAATCATTTTTTGTGTACCCCAGAGCTCTATCTGCATATCCCTATGGGTTACAACTATAGAGATGTTTATAGAAATTCCAACATGCTTGTGTGTCTGTGTGTATGTGTGTGGTGATCTTTTGCTGTTTGTGTTGCCTATGTGTGGGTGTATAAATGTGTGTAAATGCAGGCATACTCTTGCGAGTGGGCATGTTAGTGTACTTGAATGATTGTCATTATTTTGCAACCTCTATATTCTGAGTGTTTGAGAGAGAGAGAGAGAGAGAGAGAGAGAGAGAGAGAATGCTTCAGTGTTCTGCTCTGTGAAGCAGCACAGTGACAATGCTCAACAAAAGCCTGCTCCCCTGTGTGTCCGTATATATGTGTGTGTGGTCCCAGTAGTACCATCAGCTCTGCCAGGAAGAGAATCGTGGCCCCTGAACCTTACCCCCGCCCCGTTGTCTCCTCTCCTGTCCTCCTTCCTGCTCTGTGCCAATTAAGCAAGCACCTTACCGACTGAGCGTACCTCCAGAGAGACCTTCCTCACCTAGACATTGAAACCCGGTGCGAGGGAGAGACGTTACCTCCTATTGAGGGTTCTGTCGGCGAAACGTTGCTCTAAAGGACCGTTACAGTATGATTAGTCTAATTCAGACCTCCCTGTAAGGAAAGATTCATTATTCAGAGGGGCCTTGCATGCACATCTCCTCAATTGTATAATGATGTCTGCCTGTATTTGTGTGGCGTGAGAGAAGGAGACAGAGTTTAAAGGCAAGTTTGTGCTTGTGGGGTCCTCTAGGACTTTTGTGTGTATGGTGGGATTGATCACAGCGTGAATGGAGGGTACTGGCAAGAATCTTCCTCAGACAGATACAAAGTGAAAAGATAACTGCAGAGAAGTTGTGCCAAAGAAATTTTAATTGGAGCAAAGAGGCATTCTGTTTATTGTGGTGGATGAAGGAGGGTCCTAAACCCTGGGCCAGAAAAACAGAATGACAATACAGAGTAGAGAAAGAAAGCAAGGTCACTCTCAGATACACACATACGCCCCCCGCCGCTTTTTCTCACGCCTACTCACACAAATGAAGAGTTCACAGAGGCAGCGTTTGCCACTGATTGGCCAGCTGTGACAGCATGCCATCGTATTGAAGCCAAAGAGAGCTGAGTTTCAAACTAATTTTTTTTTTTTTTTTTTTTTTTTTTTTGCTCTGTATAACTGTAGCACCTTGGGTAGAGGATGTGGGCGGTTTGTGGATGTGTAACTTGACAGCGAGAGTGGATCTATTGTCAATTGTCATTTTACCTCTCTCGATGCCTTTGCACAGTGTGACCAATTAGAAAGCTCTAAATACCCATGTCATGATGACACTGTTGACAGGAGCTGGCCGTGATTGGGCACTGTGACATCTTGCTCCCTTCTCTATATATTCTTAACACAAACATACTCTGAAACACACACCTTTCTGCACAGTCTCTGCTTTCTCTCTTTTCACAGCAGGAAGCATTTATTAAGCATGTAATTGAATGCATTTGTGAAAAGTTACGTTTGCATTCTGACCAAAATTTTAGGAGTCAATTTTTAAGAGAGAGTTTAATTCATGTTACATGGACACAGTGTTTTTCACCGCAACTCTGAAAAGATGAACGCAGTGGGCCGAAATGCCAATAAGAATCAAATATTTAATCATTAAAGATGCAATTTGAAGTATTTATTATTGTTATTGTCACTATGGTTACATGCATTACTCAAGGTTATAGCAAGTTAGGTGAGAGGATTCATAATGTAAATGCTTCAGATGAACCATTGTATCACTGGTTTTTTGTTTGTTTGTTTGTTTTGTTTTTTTCCAGTAACTTGTATGTTTTTATTACAAACTTTTTTCAAAGCATAAAAAATGAATTGAAATCATAGATGGCCAACTTAAAGCAACATTCAAAGTGCATGTCACTGCACTTGCTGCAGATTAACTTAAATATTGAAGTAGGCATGCACTGTATGCTTCATTACACTGACCATGTGTTTTCACTGTGGCTAGTTGTGTTTTTAATATGGTTTAAAAATAGTGATTGCAAAGACCCTGTCAAGACCCTAAGTTCTGTTCCATTCACTTGCAGTCTGTCTAGTTGTATTCATTTTATATGAATTTTTCATTCTGTACATTTATAATGATGTGAATCCTAAATTCTATTTTAGCATTTTCAGTCCCCCATCTTTTTATTTATTTTATTTATTTATTTATTTTTAAAAAATAGTATAGTGTTTTAATCTTGTTCATTTACTGGTTCTAAAAATAAATAATTATAAATAATTCAAATAATTATCAGCCATAGTTTTAATTTTGGTGCTTCCCTAAATAAATTTTTTTCCTAAATAGTTTTTATGATAATAAGTAGGCTTGCTACGGTAGTTGTTGTTACCGGTGTTACAGTTTCATCACTTGCCCACCGCTGCACAGAGGCAATTATTGCAGTATCCGTTTTTCTGCGTTATATGATCAAGCTCTTATTCATGCAAATGCTTTAAAACTATTCAAGCATGACAAGACAAAAGAGAACGCGCTGTCTGTGAATGTCCTGCCTATGTGACACACACAAAGCGTCAGCATAGAGTTCTCCTCCACGCTTGAACGAACCATAACACACACACAAATTATGCCAGAATGTCCTTTTTGTCGAGTGTCCTCATAAGAGCAGTCTTAAACGAGTTAAATTAAGTCTTAAATGAACGTAAAGATCTGTGAGAAAATGGGACGCGTGTCAGATCCATGTCGTGTGCAGCAGCAGCAGAAGTGTCATCAATGTTAATCAAAGAACAAAGGTAAGAGAGAATTACTCGCTGCTCTTGACTAAAGAAACTTAAACCTTCTTTTCCTTAATTATTTGGTTCCACAGTCTCCACGGTTTGATTTTCAGTTTTTTTTTTTATATATATATAAAAAGCCTATTTGTTATTTTATATTAGGCCTAGCATAGTGTATTCTTATTAGTTTTGTTAATAAACGTTCTGTGTTTAATATAAGCGAGTTTGTCGTTGTACAGTTTTGTTTTTCACTTTCAAATTAGCAGCACTTGCTTGAATGGTGGGCTATTATTCTTAATGAAAGTAAAATGCACATGGCCACACTGGCATTCATAAGTAATTTAAAAAATAATAATAATAAAAAAAAGAGGTGGAGGCCCCGCCCCCCGGTGACACCGGTATTACCGGTGTTGTCATATGTGGATTAACTGGTGGGAAAATTTTCTCAACGTCACATCCCTGAAAATAAGTAAATTTCCAGATACTCAAGCTCATCCTTAGTATGTACAGAAGAATTTGAGAAAATACAGTCATCAATCCAAACACTGACAGTGTGAGCCTTGGAAAATCAAAAATGTTCAGCTCTCTTTTCGTGACTGTTTGCGAAGTGCTTTTGTAACAGAAGTAGGAAGGCAGTTACTTTATATATCAGCCACCAGTAAGACCCCCTACCAGATTTCAGTTGAGTGCCACCATGGCAATTGTAGTTAAGTGTGCTCCCTTCAGCAGAGCACTTTCAGGAACTGCCTTTGATCAGATCTTCCTGTGAACTCCTCAGCAACCCTGCCTGCTTTCGCTCTAGGAGGACGGACATTGCTAAGGGACATAGTGCCATCAGCCCTCCACCCCTGCTGCCTCGCCTGCACACCGCCAGACATCAGAAAGCATAAAGATAGGAGGAAATAGCATTCCACTCTTAGGGCTTTTCAAGATGACTGGTCACCTCTGCTCAGAGTTGTGCTTGGTTAAAAGACACTTCAGTCACATTTGAAGGTTATTCAAGAAGTTCTAGAAACTTCTGACTGGAAGTGGGTAGAGAGGAACTTCTTTTGTGTGTTTTGATGGTTTTCACTTCTTCTTACTATTCAGAAGAGCTTCAGGGAAAGACAACTACAAGCTCCTCATTTTTATTTTAGGCAAGTATATTTTGGAAATGAGAAGTAAACAAGTTCTCTTAGCATATTAGACCACACATTGCATTAAAGAACAATCTGAGTTAATGGTACATCCCAACAACAGCAATTATGTTGCTGCCAGGATGCACTGGTTTGAGCAACAAGGTGAGGTGCATTAGCTAGTTTGTGCAATAGATTGTGTCTAATTCCCTTGCTGCTCAAACTCATTGTGCTCTTTTCACTGAAATACTTTGTCTAGCGAGATTGTATTACAAGTTACTCATGTTAAATCACTAGAGTAGTCTGTTTTAGTAAAAGGCAAGACTGTCTGATTTAGATTATTTAAGGTTTTTTTGGCAGGTTCTCCATAATAAGAAGGTATAGGAAAATGCTCTGATCAACTTAGTCCTATGCTATAGTCCATCTTCACAATACCATAGAGTTCTCTGAAGTATGGCAGCCTGTAAATGGGATTTGGGCTTTTGGAGTATATGTGTTCCTGTGTACCACGCTGACCTCTAACCTGTTAGAAGAGAAGTGTGTGGGTGTTGTGTAAGGGCAGGTGAGGTCAAAGTCTACCTCTGCAATCTTTCTGTCCTAAATCTGCCACCACGCCTGTGCTTTCAGGGCAAACTGAAAATAATTGTTCAGTTCGAGATGCAAAATTGAAGCATATTCAATAGTGGCTTCTGACTTTTGCACCTTACTATATGTATAATTGAATGTGTGCAAAACATTTTTATTCATAGAATGTACTTGCATTCTGTTTTTTTGTAGAAGACATGTAGATATTTATTTACACTATTGAGCTGTGGCTCTTTAATAAATGTATTGAGTTGTATTGAGAAGATTCTAGCTGTTAGTCAAGCAGATGAGATGTTGAAATAGACTATTCAATCATGCCTGTAACATGTCCAACCTTGACCTTGCCTCTCTTTTGGTTTGATTAAGACTTTGACCAGCACACTCAGAACTCTGTGCTCCCATATGAGAAGCAGCCAAGACAGTTAAATTGTGTAAACAGGACTCTCTCTCTATCCTCCTACGCTCATCCTTCACTTCTCAATAATGATGCACAGCACAGCCTATCACTCTTTGCCTGCCTCTATCATATTTTCTGAGTTAGTCTTTTAAGGATGTTCACACTAGCAGCGATTTGCAGTGAAAAGAGACCAGAAGTCATTGTTTTAGGTAGTTTTGTTTTTTGGTTATCTTGCCTGGATATAGCCATTGGATATAGCATTTGATTAGGAACACCTACTGGTGTGCTACTACTGTACAGCCACAAGGGATTATATGGTGGTCATCACACCATACTTACTAATGAGGTCAGGGAGGCCTGGAGGTCATCCAGCGGACAGGGTAAGCCAGACAGGTGGTCAGATTCCTCCATTCTGTCTTTGGAGCAGGCACGTGTCCCCCATCCCACACATGCACACATGGTGGGTGGCCGGCTTTGCTCTCCTCTGCAGCATGCAGGAGCGGAAGGTTTATTCTCCAAACAGCCATGTGTGGTGTTGCAGGGTGGGAATAACTTGATCTCAAGGCAAATTGAGCTCAGGCATGCCCTCAGCGTCTCCTAAGCTTGATCCTCGTCTCTGCAGCTTTCCTGCTTTCTCAGTTCCAACCCCGCTGAATAGCTCTAAACCAAAATTGGCCAACTGAAATATACTCACAATTACCAGTCACAGTGCAGTTAGCGTGTGGCAACCGAACCTGCACACTTTTTCACTCACACACATACTCCGACTTTGATCACATGCACTTCTGTATTGTGGTGACGCTCCAGAGCTTGGATTAGCAGGGATGATAGGCATGACATTCTCACCAGCAATGTAAATATTTTGACACAGCCTTCCCAATGCCAGTGGGCACATCACGGCTGCCACCTGCGAGAGAATTAGGGAGAGGCGTCTCTGACTGACTGCCTACTGCAGCACACTCTCATGACAAATCGGCCCTCTAATGAGGTGCCATTTTTAATCGTTAAATATTTATTCTGCAGTAATGAGAGAGATTAGCCCTCAATATTTTTCAGCGTGGGAATCTGCTAATAGAAGTTTTTTTTTTTTTTTTTTTTTTTTTTAAAGTGGAACGTTTTATCTGCTTCTCTCAAGCCATTACATTGTTGCAATGCTTGTTGTCATTCCTAGCAAGATCTGGTCTTTCAAAATCTTTTGATGTTAAATTAACAATGAGCATTAGTAAGTGTAGATGAAAAGGATTTTTCTGATCATATTTTACTCTGAGTCATGAATCTCACACTTGTGTGGCCACAGAGTTGTTTCCTCAGCGAAGCTTGTGTGGCATTCACAAAATCAGTTGAAATTCAAAGGAATTAAATTTTGTATTTTTTTACTTGGAAAGCATGATGTGTCAAGACAAACTTTGAATGTTGCCTTGAGTGATGGAAAGATGTAAAGAATTTTTAAAGTCTTAAAGTGTGAAGGTTTATAGGCCATAACCAGAATTCGTTCATTAAAGGGGGGTATCACGCACAGTTTCTGCCAATCTCATGTTAATCTTGAGTACCTATAGAGTAGTAGTGCATCCTTCATATCTCCAAAAAGTCTTTAGTTTAATCGTATTTATAAAAGATACATAGTATTTCCGAAAACAGCCGAGTGCCTGGAGGCGTGTCGTTGTGAGCGGAGATAGAGTGATGCACTATCACATGTACGTTTTGTGTAGAGATCGTCTACAAGCTATCATTAGTCAGCTAAACAACTGTATTTAAACACACAATACACCATCACATTATCCCTGGATAACTTTTGAATCACTGTAATGAATATAGCATATGAATGCTGAATAATGAATTTATTAATTCACTACGTTCGTGTTGTTTACATTTCATTATATGCACTCAGGTGCCGATTGCCAACAAAACAGACATTTGAAGCAGTTTTACTCACCACCTGCTGTTTTGACCGGCATCATCATTATTGCTGAGACCGCTCCATCTCTCAGTTTCAAACAATCTGTAAATCGAGTGTGGAACTGGGCCTTGTTTATGAAACCATAAGCGCCGATCCTGAGGGCTCGAGCAGCCATGGAAAAACACGAGATATTATCCATTCATTTTAACCAATGAAAAAGTGATTGTTACAATCAGTTTCTATGGTTATTTTAATAACGAATGTCGAGAGCGCATCAATGTATTGTGTGAGGACAAAACTCTCAGCTCCACTTAACACTAGGTTCTTTGGGAAACAAGGTTATCTTTCCCTCACAACCAGAAATACACTACTTTGGTGACATTGTTGATTTCATGCAGTCCTGTGACCTGTGCAGTGCTGCCAACGACTTCCGTAAACCCGACCGCACGTTTATAGGCGTGCTTTTGCTCTCTCGCTCTGGTCAACATGCGCGCGCCCTTCCGGGATAAGTGCCCGTACAAGGAAATTCCGCCCTCGTTGACTTCACTCAGGACCATGCTTGAAAAAGAAATCCGACGGCTGTGATGATTTGGAAGAGAATTTTTGGAACAGAAATACTGTCATACGTCCAACCCTAATTCTAATTCAAATTCCAATTCCTGTGGTGTGTGGCTATTTCAATTCAAATTCCAACTCATGTATTAAAAGCAAGCCTATTCTTTAACTGACCTTATGACAGATAAATGACTGACAGCCAAATCTGATAAGCTGGTAAGTCATTTGCCGGTTATTATCCACCATTTTGTCAGCCAGACTTACTGAATTTTTATTTTTTTATTCCCAACATTACGAGGGGAAAAATGTATTATTGTGGCACATGTAATTTAGATAACAGGTATCCAGAGAGTCTAGTGAATGGAGTTGTCCATTCAGTTCCAGAAACCAACCAGTAATCTCCAAATATGCAAATGTTTGATCAGTCTTTGTGGTAGACTGCATGAACAATTACACTACAAATTTTTAATGTCCAAAAGCAAAACATTTGTAGGTTTGCATATTTGATTTTGACTGTTTGACTTGGGTAAATTTCACTTTGGTAAATTTCCCCTTGCAATTTCACTATTTTCTCATTTTCTACTGTTATGTTATATTTAGTGTTTCAACATAAAAACCTGATTTGTTTTTGCACATTGATTCCCTGCATTTGAAGTAATTTATTCTAAAATCATCAGTTACATCAGCGAGTAAGCAGACTTGTGACATCATTTTGTTTGACAGAGTACCCACCCTTGTAAAGCAATTGTTTTCGTAAGGTCAATTCTGATTTTTGCACTGACTGTCGCCAAAAGACATTGCATCCTATTCTAAAATGGCAGCTCTTATAAAAACGGCGACCCAGATTTGGAGACTCCTGATTTAAGCTTGTCCCAGTTGTGTTAGTTATTTAGTCTCTTTGTCCTCTCCAGTTAAGCCTGGATTGTTAATTGCTGTCCTGTAATCCCACAATTAACAGAGTCTGTGCTGCTAGAATTATCAGGAGATCAGTGGCCAGCGACAGTGAACCCAGCCGGAGCTCTTCAGCATGCTACTCACATCAGTAAATCAGCTTAGTTTGGGTAATTCCTTTTCAGTCACTCATTATACATTCTGTTTTTGCACTATTTTCAGAGAGGCAGAAAGAGAGAAGCCAGTGTTCTCAAAAGCCAAACATAAGCAGAGCTTTATCAGCACCGCCGCCCTCATTCTCACATAGCACTCTGAGAAATGGACGGATAAAATAAACACTTTAAAGATGTAGTTTAGCCACACTTCATATGCCCAATTGAAGTCTGAATGGGATGAAAAGCAGCAAAGTGCTTTTATCTTCGTCCACACTGATAGAAATTCATAGACTTGATAGACCGAGTTCAGCTTGCAGGGAGATTAAAATGGAACTGACTTTTCGTTTTCTTCTTTCTTTTTCTGTTTTTCCCCTCTCAGCTGAAATCAGAAATGCCATGAAGAAGACAAATGGTGGGGGGAGTTTTGTCCTTTCTTCTTTTGGTTTTTGTTCCGCCTGTGTTTCATGCACTGGAGTTGAGTCTATTTGGTGTGTTATTCATGGTGAATAATCGCACAGCGGTCTGTGGAATTTGATGGTCAGCATTGTGGTGTTTGGGTAGGGAGGGCTTGACCCTGGGGTTGCTGGGGCAGAGAGGCTGAGGAGAGGGTCCCTCACATGGTCCCTCTTCATCTCTTTATCCCAAACATTTGTGGTTCAGAGGGTGAGCATTGTTATTGTCACCCTGCAGTAGTCTCGAATTCAGGGATTCAAAATTATAGCTCAGATTAAGCCACACTCTCCAGCTGTTTGTAAAACATTTCCTTTGATTAAAAATAAGCTGAACTTTTTTTCCACCGTTCCCCACAGCTTGTAAATTCTATAAATAATTTGCATGTTAATTGCCCCACAGGATTGAATCCATCTAAAGATTTTTTTCAGCTATTGAAGCGTTTTGTTATTGTAGAAGCACGCTATATTTTTTCACTTGAAAATTGGATGTAGCAGGTAAGCTGCAGGCTCATTAAATTTCTCCACACATAGTAGCAGTTTAAAGTGCTCTTCTTTTTTTTTTTACTTAGTATTGATTGAAGCAGTCTGGTTTTCTTGCAAGTGTGTGTGTGTTTGTACAGGCAAGACGCCCATGATGCCCAGAGGCCTGCACACCTGTGGCTCAAATACAGCGTGACCTTGGGGCCTAATGATAGCCCCCTCCTCCACTTTGCCCAGAGACCTTAAATCTCTGGCTATTGTGTGTGGAAGCCCCCTGCTGGTCATTTTGTACACTGCACCATGACTCCTGTAGGCTAATTAGGGCTGTTTGCCAAGGCAGGCATCACTATTTGCTCATAGTTGGGGTTAGAGGTTGAAACAGACCCCTAACCACAAGTATTAAAATTTGGTGTGTAATGGGTCTCGCACCATTTGTGCTAAGGAAATGAATGAAACCTCAAATCGTGGTTGCACTATTCGAGAGTTGCACTATTCTAAGACAGCAGACTTTTCACTTGGCTGATGATAATATGGGTGAGTGAATCCCATAGACTTCTATTGAAGCTATATGCACCACAACATAATAGAGACTTTGAGGTGAACTCTTTTTAGCTTGGGTCATTAAGCAAATACCCAGAACACCCTAGCAACCACATAGCAATATGTTAAAATGCCACTCTAAATACAACTTAGCAACTGTGTAGCAGTGCCTTGGCAGTACCACTCATGCAGCCTTAGCTTGCTTGCTTTATTTGGTATTGATAAAGTGGTGCAAATGCATTTACTTTACAGCTGCTGTTTTGATTGGGTTTGTATCTGATTTCTGTTAGTGGTCAAAATGCAAGACAAAGGCAGATTGAGTTGCTCTGGTGTAATTCAGTTTGAGCAGAAAGAAACTGGATTGACAAAAACCTGAGACCCCACATGGCCCTCGTAAAAGCTCAGCCAGTATGGGTTAGGGGATCACGTGTCATATTTGTCAGGGGTCAGTGAGGCATGGCAGTCTTGCTGGGTAATTTATACAGCAGCACAGGAACTAGTTCCCTCCTGGTTGGTAATGTTACGATGTACACTTAACACTGCTCTAACCAGGTGAAATGCCATTACATGATTAAACCCTTCCTTTTCATGTAAATCCAAGTTTGTCATCATCGGCCTTGACAAGCCACAGGTGACACAAAAATGTGATTTTGCTTAACTTTCAGTAGGGGTGGGTGATATGACCAAAATCTTGTATCACAATATGAGTAATTTTATTTTACGATAATGATATATATCACTTTAAATAAGGTTTTTATGAAATCAACATTTTTGATACCATTGAAATTTCATAATCCTTGTCACCATTTTCAATATCACAAAACACTAATACTAGCCTAAGTTAAAAAAATAAATAAATGAATAAAAAAACCCTCTAAAGCTTACTGAAGACAAGTAAACGGTTAGAAACTAACTGTTCTATTTTAGTTTGTTTTCGTATATGATTGCAAAGACACAAATTAAATTAAGACCGAATGCCTGGATCCAATATTCTTGTTTTTGTTTTCTTAACTGTTTGTTCACTTAACACATACATGACTGTTTACTTGCAAAGACGGTCATTTCAATACACAAGTATGTGTATTTAACTGTTCACCTGTTCACGCCTGTCTAATCAGCCATTTTTCTTGCTCTCACACATGGTCTCACATTTACTCACTCCTTCATTTTGTCCTCATTCTGCCTCATTAACGCTGTTCTGTATTCTGTAGGTTCTGTATGTTCTGTTCAGTAAATCTCAGTTTCACAGTGTATTAAATCGAGACTTCCCATTTTGTTGCTAATTACAGAAGAATTCTTATAAATTTCCTGATTCTCTTCATTTCTATGTCTCTCATTTCAGGAGTACATATTCATACCAACATCATTTCAATTGCTGTTAGTAGACATAACTATTTTACTATAATATTCATTTCTCTATTTCATGTTTCTCTTTTATATATGTATACATACACACACATTTTTAATAATTCAAAACTGTAATACTTTTGACAGGTAGTTTGGAATAATGAAACATTTGTGATTTTATTTTGAAATAACTCTTTTATGCTTGCCAATGCTGCATTTAATCAAAAATAAATAAAAAAACATTAATATTGTAAAATATTATTAAAAATCTGTTTTCTATTTTAATATATTTTAAAAAGTAATTTATTCCTGTGATTTATTCCAGTCTTCAGTGTTACATAATCCTTCAGAAATCATTCTGATATGCTAATTTGGTGCTCAAGAAACAGTTCTTCTCAATGTTGAAACCCGTTTTTTGAAACCCATACTCTACCATTCAAATGTTTTGGGTAGCGAAGACATTTAAAATAATAATAATGCATTTTATTCAGCAAGGATTCATTATGTTTATAATGTAGCAAAAGATTTCTATTTCAAATAAATCTTGTTCTTTTGAACTTTTTATTCATCAAAGAATCCTGAAGAAAAAAAAAAAAAATCATCATGGTTTCCACGAAAAGGTTAAGCAGCAAAAACCTTTTCAAAATTGATAAGAACCATTATTAATAATTGAGCACATACTAATAAATAATAATTGAGCACCAAATAAGCATATTAGAAATATTTAAACCCAACATCCTTAAAAATGTATCATTACAAGGGAAAATATAATACTCTCAAACATGCATACTCTTCTCCAAGATATCAGTGGAGTCTTATTAGTTAGCAGTGACTTTCTGTTGCCTCTCTTTTTCCTTATCTCCTTTATTGACCACCTTTTATTACTTCTTGTACTTGTATTCTCTTCCTTTGTATCTTATTTCCTCCCTTAAGCCGGGTGCACACTGTGCGATTTATAATAGTCCTTTACGATTGTTGCTTGTCAGACTGTACGAACATGATCCTCATATCACACTGGGATCTCAGCTGTCATTTATTTCAGACTGTACGACAGTCAAAAACGGACGCGCATAAAAACCTGTTCGGAGTTTTACATCATCAATCCATACACGTTCTGTGACTGTGAGCTGCATTACACGTGGGACTAAGAAGAAATCTCTAGCGTCAATTTTAATCATGGCTTGTCTTGAAAAACAAGACAAGCCTGTGCTCCAAATCTTCTGACACTGCCAGAATTTTGTCAAAGGATAAAATTTGATTGCAACAGTCATTAATCAGCTGTCGGTGAACATGTCAAACTAATGATTAAAGACTAAAGATTTTAGCCTAGGATCAGAGGAATCTTTAGGATTTTCAAAATTTGTCTCAGACGATTAAATAATGGCCTAAATAAACACAATGTGCACCCAGCTTAAGTCACACTGCCTCATCTTATTTCCTCCTGTGCTCATGTGTACCATTACTCTGTAAGCATGTTTGTTTCCTTACAAGAGTTGTGTAATAAACACAAGATATGCATGGACATCCTGATCATTTCCTGGTGGAGTTCAGCTCTGAACAGTTCATGATTGCATTCTCTGACTAAAATGTGAAAGCTATTCTCCTGAGATGAGAAATGCTCAGTAGAAATTTCATCCCGGCTTCAGCAGCACATGCCATGTGAAACCATTCTGCTCAATGATTCAGGGCTGCAGTTCCCTCTCTGTTGCCCTGTTGCTTTACTGTACAGATAATATAATGTTGAATTAGATGCACTGATCTGAGTGAATCTTTATGACCTCATGAATTGTAATGTGTTGTGATGGAAACCTGCTGTTTTTATGTGCATTTGTATTTGCTCGTGTGTATGTTTTGAACTGATGTAGAACTGGTCAGTGAGGTTAGAGTACTCCCAGGCTAATAATAACCTAGGTTTCCGTATCAGGATCTGTTCTTCTGTAGAGTTAATTCTGAGTTGGATAAATTTAATGCAGCTGAGCACTTTGTCGCTGTTCTTTTTTCTTTGTAATTATTCTTTGCCATCTTTCAGACAGGTGAATTACCGCATTTTGATTCTCTAAATTCATTATTAGCTTTGAGGGTGGAAGTAAAGGTCTGTTTCTCTATTTTAGTGTCTTTTCATTCCTTATGCTATGTTTTTCATATCCTTTATTTCTCTCTCTTAGCTTATCATCCATCCTAGACAAGGTGCCTTTGACCAAAGCATAGGCCATGCTTGTCCATCTGTGGGAAAAACGATCCTTTAAGTGCCAGCCCTGATTTATAGTTACAGCATGGCTAGCATTGATCATGTCAGAGACTGATAGCTGGCTGTAAGCTGACAAAGCCTCTCTTGGTGGGGAGAGGAATGAGAAAATGTGCCTGGAATCCGATGATTTCCGTCTCCAGCACTTTGAAACTCAATCTAACTGTTGACTTGCTCTCTCCTATGGAGAGCACTTAAGATATTCTCAAGTTTACAAACAGTGCATTCCAATGACATTTTCGAATTACCCATCATCTGCCTTCCCATGCTCTAATTAGTGTACTGTTCAAGGTTCACCTTTAAAACTGTTCGTCACATATCTATACGGTCAGTGATCTCTCTATCCCACCTGTAATGCTATCTTACTGGTGGACAAGAGCTCCAGGACTATTTTAGGAGTCATGAGGAAAAAAAGAAGACTCCATGGTAATGTAGTGATCCACATCAACAGTCACACTAATAGCAAAATCACATGGCCATTTGGAGGTATAAAGAGTGATGCAGCCTTTGGTCATTCACTAGGCTTAAGATATGTTTGCGTCCCCTTTTTATGCACTCTTTAAAGGTGTTTGATGTTTAGACTGATCAAATCTCTCCCCTCTCTCCCTTTCAGGTTCTTACTCAGTGGTGGATGTACCGTCAGTGCTGGGCCTCTACTGGGGGCAGTGTTCACCATCCTGCCCCAGTGGTGAACAGCCTCAGAGCACCCGCTGCTGAGGCCAGTGGGGCAAGTGGAGCACCGGCCTCAAAGCTCTCCAAAAGATCCCAAAGAGCCCTCTACACTGAGAAGCACGTGCTTATTTGAAAGTTCGGTGCACAGCAACGCGAAAGAAACAGCGGTGAAACATCTGATCCTTTGTCGAGTGGTGGTGGAGTGTCGAGAGAGATCAAGAAACCCAATCCTCTTATCCCAGCCCCAAGACGCCAGCAGAGAGTGAGTGCACTCAGGAAACGTGTGGTGGGGGTGAAAGAGCTGGTTGACCTCATTGGAGGACTGGATCTAGAGGCATCAATCAAAGCGGAGATACACGTCATGGACTATGGGGGCCATGGTGACCTAGCATAAATGGCTACTCCTGACCCAAAGCTTGTGCCGGTGTCTGCTGCTCAGCCTTTTTCCTTTTTCCTTCTCTTTTCCACTCTGTTGTCCTCCTCTTGCTGCGAATACTGCAACGGCCATCCTCTCAGCCTCCCCTCTGCCCCCCTCTTTTCCCCGGTCCCGCTTTCGCACTGTGGCCATGGGGCTGTGGAAGTTAGTGCGGGGTGTCAGGCAACTCGAGCTCCACCGCCTCATCCTGGCGCTCATCATCTTCTGCCTGCTTTCCATGGCTTACCTGGCCTACTATGTCAGCAACAGCCCTAAAATAAAAGAGGCACCCCCTATGCCCTTCAGTGACTGTGGTGGGGTTGTTGCGGCTGCAGCAGGAGGGCAACGGGCTCCTCTTTTTCTGCCAACTTTCACAGGACGGCAGAGGACGGTTAAAGTTGTTGATAACTCTCGAACAGAGCCTGTAGTGCTGGTCTTTGTGGAGAGTATCTACTCTCAGCTCGGACAAGAGATTGTGGCTATCCTCGAGTCCAGTCGCTTCCGTTACCACACTGAGATTGCACCCAGCAAAGGCGACATGCCTACGTTGATGGAGCGTGATGTTGGTCGCTACGCCCTGGTAATTTATGAGAACATTCTCAAGTACGTCAACTTGGATGCATGGAACCGTGACCTGCTGGATAAATATTGCGCTGAATTTGGCGTGGGCATTATCGGCTTCTTCAAAGCCAATGAGAACTCTTTGCTCAGTGCACAGCTGAAGGGCTTCCCGCTTTTCCTGCATTCTAACCTGGGCCTACGGGACTACCACATCAACCCTGCAGCCCCATTACTGTACATCACCAAACCCAATGAGGTGGAGCAAGGCCCGCTCCCTGGCGATGATTGGACGGTCTTTCAGTCTAACCACAGCACCTACGAGCCCGTGCTTCTAGCAGTCACAAAGTCCTCAGAAGCACTGGCCCCCCTGGGCCCCCACCGAGCCCTTCATGCCACTGTAGTTCAGGACCTTGGCCTTCACGACGGCATTCAGAGGGTGCTTTTTGGCAACAATCTGTCGTTTTGGCTGCATAAGTTGATTTTTGTGGATGCCATAGCCTATCTGACAGGAAAAAGACTCTGCCTGTCCTTGGAGAGGCATCTCCTAGTTGATGTGGATGATATATTTGTGGGAAAGGAGGGTACACGGATGAAGGTGACAGATGTGAAGGTAAGTGTCTCTTCTAAATTTGGTAAAGGGGTTGTTCAAACAAAAATGAAAATTGTGTCATTTACTCACTGCAATGACATTTCAAAACTGTGTGACTTTCTTTTCTCTGTGGTTTGGAATGACATGAGGGTGAGTTGACTGAATTCAGTGATGACTGAATCTTCATTTTTGCGTGAACTGTCTCTTTAAAAGTTCTTAGGCTGCTCAATGTTGTTTACCTGTGAGCATTTATATTGATCTCTCAAATTCATCATGTCAGCATAACGAGCAAAACGTATGTTCTCGAAATGGGTAACAATTATTGTATTGGCTAACAGATAACATGGTACACAGATGATGCATTGAGCACTGTAGTGTCATGGAGAGGCTAACAGCTAGTACTCAGAATTATGTGCTTGTTAGAGCAAGGGATAATTGCTCTGTTTGGACAATGTGCCTATTAACCTCCTATTTATTAGCGGCTTTGCCAAAGGGGCTGATTACACAGACTTATGAATCCCTCCCAGTTCTCATCATCAGGTTGGGTAGAAGCTTTCAGCCTTCCACAAAATGCAAACCACACTGCTGACCGTGGTCTGTACACCCTCAGGATCCATAAATGGGTAGTATACACTTGCAAAAAGAGACACCACCCAGAGGTCGTCCTCTTTGAAGATAGTCAATGTAAATTAACAGCTCTAATAAGAAATATGTTGATTAATGTCCCATTTGCATTGACAACATGAAGATGTTTCTTTAGCAGAAAAATCTGCTTTGTCTGCCTGCTTACTGAGTCAGTCAGGAAGTTAATTAGCCCACCATCAATTATATTTGACAAAGTTAGCACTGTTTTGTTTTATATGCAAGGGATGTAGAGAAATGTACATTGATGATTGGTCTTTAAATGTGATGTGCTAAAATGGTGAATGGATAGATATGTGACAGCATAATGATCAAAAGTAGATTTTCATCAGCGTTGATATAAAAAAATTCTCACAAGAATTCAGTTATTATTTTTGTCATTACTTATTCTGCCTCATGTCATTCCAAATCTGTGTGACTTACTTTCATTGTAAACGATAACATGGCCTCTTTGTTCCAAATAATGAACATAAAAGGGGCCTGTTACTGTCAAGCTACACAATTACAAGGGTTTCGAATGACTGATTCTTACAGAAATTAAATGTTTAGGTGAACTATTCCTTTGAGTTTCTGTTAAGTCTGTCACATTATATAACATGGGTTGGGAATCATGTTCATACCTTGCAAATATTAAAACCTCCCTTAGTAAAACTTTGACATGAACTAATATTGTGATGCATGCCCTTAATTTTGTTTGCAGAAAATTTAAATGTATATATATATTTTTGTATTATAAACTTGTCTAAAAGCTTATCCATCCTGTACCTAGGGTATGAAAACCACTACATGCAAAGTAAGCTCTAACAGTAGCCTTTGTGCACTTTATGTGGGGCAGTTGCTATGTGTTTGCCCCATTAACTTCCATTTTTGTCATGTTTTGTTTTTACAAATGAGTTGGGATGAGTCAATTACCATCTGTGGTAATTGACAGCATGCCACAGATGCTGTTGATGGACCTTAACTTGTATTTAGCCCTGAACATCCCTTAAAACCCAGCCACAACTGCTATTTATCATTTACTGATGAAAGAATATGTAACATTGTTGCATCTCATTTCCATACATTTTCCTCTTACAGTCATTTTTAATCATAATGGTTACAATACCTTGGAGCAAGGACATGGTTTTTAGTTCATCCATGTTCTTCTATTTTCCACAGATAGCGTAAATGATTTGCAGGAATATGTGTGTAACAGACAGATTATCCTCCCACAGAGCTGTTTTTACGTTATTGTTGTTTTTTTGCCAGCTTTGTATGGTGATGTATGCCATTCCACCTGGCCTCAAGCTGAACAAGTGGGCTGTAATCACCTCAGCCAGTAGTGCTGCATAGAAAACTCAAACAAACTGTGTCTAATGGTGGACTAATCACATCTATTCTTACTCCATAAGCGTTTTCAGCACTGAAGCTTATTTACACCTACTCACTACAAATGCACACATTATGCACATACATACACAGTTCACTGCTCTTCTTCCTGTGCTGAGGACGTAATTAGGAAAGGGACACACCAAAAACTGACACCAAAGAACTAGCACAGATAAAAGCCGACCATGTTGTCAAACTGCATGTGAACACACCAAGAGAACTACAGCCGACTGTCAGCCAGCACGCGTGTTCTGCACCTGCATGTAAGGAGACTGCTGTCTATTTTTTTCATATATATATTTGTCTATATTCAGAATTCAGGAAGGGAGACTGGCACTACAGGCTGCAGATACACAAACCGTAAACAAAGCAGAAAACTTTCTGTATTCTACACGGCTCATGTTAATATTAAACATTTGCCCTGGAACACTCAGGTGCATGACATAAAATTAGAACAGCCTTCTGTATGTATCACCTTAACTTGTTTGATCACTGTTTTGCTGTTACTTTTGTGCTTCAACTCGTTCACTAAACTGAACAGCCAGTCCGATTCTACATGTTGAATTGGTCTTGTTCCTCCCCCCCTCAAAAAAAACAGTGTCTGACCAGAGCCAACTTATTCGGCTGACACTTAAAAGCGGCCCGACGTTGCTCGACAGCCAATCATCGGCTTGGTGTGTCCCGGCTTTAGCTTTGTTCTGATTGGCGTTGTAGTTCAAAATTTAACTTGCCACACCTGCTAACAGAATTAAAAAAAAATAGCAGCCACATGTATTCTTAAATACAATGAAACTCTGTTTTGCCTTACTTCTATTCAAATATATTTAAATATATATTTCCTGGAGGGTTTTTTCAGTATGTGTATGTTTATATATATGTATGGGTCAGTGACATGACATGATTTTTGTTCATTATTTCCTTTTAAAATAATTTGATAAATTGACATAACATGAATCACTTTATTCTATAAAACCTATTTAGTTTGAATTCATTCTTAGTATATTCAAACAATAAATATTATTTGATATCGTAAACCCCCAAAATGTCAGGTGTTTTTTTTTTTTTTGTTTTTTTTTTCAAAATAAAATATTATGGCATAATTTTAAAAGAATTTAAGATCATTTAAAAACTTTTGTCCAGCAATTTGTATGTTCTCAAATGTCAGGTTGGCACAACCTCATTTATTAGTGAAAAAGTAATAGAAGTAAGCATCATCCAGAGTACCACAATTTATCTTTGTGGAAAAAGGTTTGTAGATTTCTCTCAAATACTGATAAAATTAGCTACTTTCAAGTATGGGCAGGTTGGTACACTACATTGGTACGCACCATTGCTGTGTCTGAATCCTGTCTTAAGAACAATCTTAAGTCTGTTAGGTTAAGAGACAATCAGACTGGCTATGAATGTTGCTGCAGTGATGAGCCAAGTCCAATGTGACAGCAAAATTTGGTGGTGTCAAAAGCTGTGTTCTTACCCCTGGCCCTTCCGTCCAATGGCCATATTGACTGTTTCTCTTTCTGTCATAACTCATTGATCAAAGTTATTGATCATGAAAGGAAAACCACATTTTCCTTTTCTAAAAGGGTAACATTTTATTTTCAAACTTAATCTGTTTTTATCAAACTGTCAGAGTTGATTCACACTACCGATTGTCCACCCTGGATACCACCCTGCAGTCACAGATTGCCATAATCCTGCAGTTTTTATGCTGAGATACTGAGCAAACACACTCAAGGCAGAACAAATATTGGATACACTCATACTCTGGGACACCGGCGGCTCTTAAATCAGCGTAAGATGCCATCTCTTCATTGCGAAGCAGCAGCCTTCTCTCCCCAGCAGCTCATCTTGATTTGTGATACCGCTGCAAATATCGGCTCAGCTTTGTGTTAGATTTGTGCGGAAAGTGACACTATCTCTCCCCGCCGTCTGATTTGTGCTGGAACAGCGCTGTAATTCGCTTATACCCCCGTATCACTCAGGGTTTGAAGGGCTTGATGGCAGGATCATTTTGTATTTCAAGCCTCACAGCGTCGTCATTAGCTAGATGTGCGCAGTGATGCTAAGTTATGAAATGTGTTCATTTCACAAGGATGAGTTTAGATTGATGTTAAGGCTGCAGCTTCATTCGGCACGTCTGACCTGCCTGTGGGTAGAAGAGATTTGAATGCAAATGTATATTTCACATCCCACTCAGTCTGTCGATCTGGCCGATGGCTTAAAAGTTTATCTTTTCTTCATAGGACTGAATTGGCACCACACTGCCATCTGTTGGTGACTTAAGCTCATACATTTGTTAATGTGAATGCCTAAGGTAGTGGAGAGATTTGTTTAACAACACTGTTGATGTTTTTGCCTTCAAGCACAGCTCAGAGTAAAGTCAGATGTTGTTGTTGTTCTTGGCAAATTGCTAATCTTATTCCACAGATTTTGGGCAGGACTTTGATAGCATGTTATTAAAGTAATAACTCTTCTTCAATTTCAAGGCTTTGCTCAACACACAGAATAAACTACGAACGCTAGTTCCCAACTTCACCTTCAATCTTGGCTTCTCTGGGAAGTTCTACCATGCAGGTACTTATTTTTCCTCTTCTTTTGTTGAGTCATTCATGCTCACCAAGGCTGCCTTTATTAGGGGTGTAATGGTTTGCAGTAAAAAAACAAACTGTACTGTTCTCCACTTACGGTTCGGCACATACTTGCACTGAGGTTCATCTCATATCTGATGACACATACGCGTTTATAATATGCACACAGTCTGCTCTGGTCCAGAGATAGGAAACTGAGGTTTTACTGAGCTCAACGGCTCTTTCCAAGGTACTTCAGTGGGCCTTTAATCCTTGCAAATCTAAACATTCAAGCACAAGATGTCAAAGAGAATTTGCGAGCGCTGTGAGAAGATTTGTGCACTGATCCTAAATGCACGTGTAAAGAGCACAAATATTGAGTCTTGCTCGTCACACAAAAATTGTCAAAATGCCTGTTTTGTCGAGTATCCTTGCAAACATACAGTAGTAGGTAATGTCTGTAAGTGAACTTAAACTCTCGAGAAATAAATTTTTATTGTTGTTGTTTTTGTTTTGTTTTTTATACAGTCTATGGTTCAGTATCTGTGTAATGGATTATGTCTTAAAGTGACAGTAGCCTAATATTCCTGTTGTCTGTGTATTTTTGATGTTAATCAAACAAAAGACAAGAAAATCACTATGCTCTTGACTGAATAGCTTTTGTAATTTAATAATGATTAATCGTTTTTAATTTATACAGTGAAGATTATATGCAATGTAGTTTTACATTTGATTAGCTACTTTATTCAATTTCTGTACCTGAAAGCTACTGTTTGATACCTGGAAAACCTGAAAA
Organism: Chanodichthys erythropterus; assembly: GCF_024489055.1. NCBI lineage: Eukaryota > Metazoa > Chordata > Actinopteri > Cypriniformes > Xenocyprididae > Chanodichthys > Chanodichthys erythropterus. Next base: position 14,003,702 of record NC_090225.1, read on the forward strand.
GCACTGTTTATTTTATTTGAATCTTTGCTCTACTGTATATATTTGTACTGTTGCTTGAAGTTTGAATATTTGATCTTATTTTCTTTTTTTTATTTGACAATAGTCCTTTTTTCCCCGGAACATAGCACATACAAAATCATACCGAAACAGTGACCCTAAAACTGAGATAAAAACCGAACCATGAGTAATTTGAACCATTGCACCCCTTTTTGATATGAAATACAGTTAAAAACTTTAAAATAATTTTTATATTCTAATATATTTTAAAATGTAATTTATTCCTGTGTTGGTAAAGCTGAATTTTCAACAACCATTACTCCAGTCTTCAGTGTCACATGATCCTTCAGAAATCATTCTAACATGCTGATTTGCTGCTCAAGAGACATTTTTTTATTATAATCATTGTTAAAAACATTTGTGCTGCTTAATATTTTTTGTGGAAGCCTTGAAAAATCTAAATCTGTATAATCTGACTTAATTGTTCAAACTGAGAGTGAATAACAAAAAAAAATACATATTTAAATCGGATTTTAAACAACTTACAAAGTATTTAACTTTTTTCCTGTTCAGACTACAAAAAACAAAATGGATCTGTGTTACATAAGCAAAAACGAACAAACAGATGTTTAAGCCATTTTAAGATCCAAATGTCTTTACTATTAAACTTCAACAGAATGTATATGTGTGTTTGCAGGTACAGAGGAGGAGGATGAAGGTGATGACATGTTGTTACAGCACCGGCATGAGTTCTGGTGGTTTCCACACATGTGGAGTCACATGCAACCTCACCTCTTTCACAATGTCAGCGTGTTGGCGGAGCAAATGAGACTCAATATGCAGTTTGCACAGGTTAGTTGGTGAAATTATGCATCTTAAAACTGAATTATTGATTTATATGCCACTAATAGTGCCAAACAGAATTTCAAACATAATGTTACCAAAAATGTTTCCCAGATACATTTCTATTTGGAGATGATCCAGTCCTTAATATTACTCCATTGTTTGAGCGTTTTAAAAGTGTTTACATTCTTCAGCCAACCTACAAAATTCTATTTTTGTAGTTTTCTTTAGGTATTAAGCTTAGTTAGGCAAAATCTTTTTAACATACGTTTTTTAACATCCAAATTTTTTTCCTGGTGTTGTTGCGATAGGGGAGCAAGCTTTTTTCCTTCATCATTGTGTTACTATTTACAGCCGTTATTGCTGCTGTCGCAGAAGTGCGAGTATCGATTCTCTGCCCACCTGCTTTATCTCATGTTGGTATTTCATTATAGATTTGTATTAGCACTTTTTCATTGGATCGGTGGGATTCTCTTTGACCTTGACTCGATGTGCATCCGCCGAGGAGATTGTGAATTTGGCCTGTTGAAACGAGCCCACCCTGGTGTAATGATGGTCATTGGAGTGGGATATGGACCGCAGGCAGACAGACAGAGAGAGGGAGCGCGCCGTGAATACTAACCAGCCCTTTCCTCCTCTCGCTAATCCCTCTGTCACATCCTGTCTTTAGAGCAGACATTGACATATGCCTTCTCCTGCTCTCTGCTCAATGGAGAAGACACAGCTCCTTCATCAAGGTTTAATGAGCCTGCAAAGGGACGTTCTTAGCCGGGGCTTGTAGATCTCACAGTTTGTGCTCACACACACACAAGTGAGGAGGAACACATACATAGAAAGATGGCACTTTGGACTTGAAGTAAAGCTCTCTGCTCATCTGAGGATATGTTTGTCTACCACCCTCCTGTGGTGTTGGAAATAACTACGCCTCTTGACACACTGCCTCTGCTGAGAAATATAATCAAAAGCTTCTCGCTCGCACACGCCCTGATGACATGTCTTGTTAACGGTGTCTCTAATGCGTCTCATATTGACTTATCTCTTCTGTTCTACTCTATCTGCCCTATAAGTCTTGGCAGTGCAATTGCGAGTGAAGTTCAAGTGGTGAGTGGATTTGTGATTGATCACCATACGCGTTTGTTTGTCTTTTCCCGTTACAGGAGCATGGTATTCCCACAGACATGGGGTACGCTGTGGCTCCTCATCATTCAGGGGTGTATCCCGTACACAGCCAGCTGTATGAGGCCTGGAACAGTGTATGGGGGATCACAGTGACCAGCACAGAAGAATATCCACACCTGAGACCGGCACGCCATCGCAGGGGCTTCATACATCGTGACATAAAGGTAAAAAGCTGCTGCTTCACAGTGAGGCTCAATGATCGGATACAAAAACAAGAGGAGAGGAACCAAGTAAATCATCTTTTGCATATATCCGGTATTCATTCACAACATCTAGCATTCATTCACAACATTGTTTACATTTACATCTTGTTATTTTAATGTTAAATTCCTTTTTATAAAATAAAAACAAGGGCTGTCAGATGATTAAAGCTGTTGTACATAACTTTTTTGGATTCAAAATTATCCAAAATCAATTATTGAGCATGTACATAACCAGCCAGTGTTCAAAAATATCTCTTTACCTTAGTCCGATTCACAACGGTAAACTAGTAAAAAGAACGAGTCCCAGCTAACTAGGCTATATCGCATGTGAGGCGGATCATTCATAGCCTTTTCTCACAGCAGCAGCAATAATTAAACTTATCATTTTGATGGCAGATTGTATGGTATGACAAATTAACGTTAGAGATTAGACTGTACAGAAATTGAAATCTACAGGTAACACTAATACACACTAAACACACATAGTCACGCAATGCTAATGTTGTTAACATTAACAATTTTGAGAACAAAGTATAACAATAATAATTTGCATGCTTTGACGTGATATGAGCTAAGCGATCGTTATATTTAATCAACATTTAACAGCGCGATTTATTGTAATGCTTTTTTTTCCTCAGTTGGTCAGAACAAAAGTGGCAGACATGTTACTGAAAATTCTTACTTTGGTCATACTTCAAGATTACAATCTGTGATTCCGAAGTACAGTATCCACACCGGTGCGGTGATTGACAGCAAACATTAGATTCGTAAAGATGATAATTCCATAATTAACTGCAATTGCAGATTTCAAACAGGGATGGCGACAAAGAGGCAAAACTTACGGACTGCAGCTTTAAAATAAGTTGGATTTGTTAAGTTTTGATTTACTGTAGTTACTGAGTATGTGCACGCAGTTCCTTTTAAAAATAAAAAAAAAAACAAATGTCTGTTTGAATAGACAGCATTTCTCATGAATTTGCATTTTCTTTCAGCCAAACGCATATTTGTTTTGCTCCTTGTGTGAATAGATCATACACTATCGTTCAAAATTTTGGGGCCAGTAAAATTTTTCTGTTTTTGTTATTATGAAAATAAGAGACTTCTCAAGATAAGACATATCAACATAAAAAGTCTCTTATGCTCACCAAGGATGCATTTATTTAAACAAAAATGCAGTAAAAACAGTAATATAGTGAAATAATATAACAATGTAAATAGCTGTTTTCTATTTTAATACATTTTAAAATGTAATTAATTCATGTGATGGCAAAGCTGATTTTTTATTTATTTATTTATTTATTTATTTTTTCATTACTCCAGTCTTCAGTGTCACACAATGTTTCAGAAATTATTGTAATATGCTGATTGGTGCTAAAGAAATATTTCTTCTTATTATGAATGTTGAAAACAGTTGTGCTGTTTAATATTGTTGTAGAAACAACATTTTCATGATTCTTTGATGAATAGAAAGTTTTCTATCTAATAAATCTTTTTTAATGTTATAAATGTCTTTACTGTCACTTTTGATCAATTTAATGCATCCTTGCAGAATAAAAATAATAATTCCTTTAAAACAGACTTTTGAACAGTAGTGTGTCTGCGATTCATTTTTCATGTTGATTTTGGTGTCAAATGGCCTACATATATATTGATAAAACACCAGCAGAATGATTTTCTTTGTAAATCTTATCATATTTCAGTTGCATGCAACAATTTATCCAATAGTGATTCTATAAACAATTTAGAGATTAATTCTGCCTGTGTTTTATGAATTAGACCCAGTGTTTTCAAATCCAAGAAACAACAAATCAGTTATTAAATTGCGCCCACCATCATCAGATGAAATGACTAACAGCTGTTTCATTTGTCTTGGCCATTCTTGGAGTGTGCCTATACTGTTGCTGAAGCAGAATTGAGGGCTGTCTGTTCAGGTCTCTAACCTTCTTCTGTCTGCAGGTGTTGCCCAGGCAGACATGTGGCCTGTTTACTCACACCATCTTCTATAATGAGTACCCTGGAGGCTCTCGCGAGCTGGACAAGAGCATACGTGGAGGAGAACTCTTCCTTACTGTCCTCCTAAACCCTGTGAGTTGTATTTGTGCTGTTTTCCCCTCTGTTTGTGTGTGTGTGTGTGTGTGTGTTTAGTAAATGGTAGTGAGTATATTTTTCTTTGTGTGTTTGTTTATATGTCCTAAAGCCTTAAGTGGTGACAGAGTCCTGCCCTTGCACTCTGTGCTTTTGTTTGTGTTTGGCCCTATCGCCTGAAGTGTTTGCTAGTGCAGCAGCTGAAAACATAAACTAGATTATGATCTTTAATTATGAAAGTAGTAGATGTTTCCACAGCTTTCCTTGAAAAGAAACAAATTAACTTAAATGTAAATGTTTTTTTACACCCTCAGATCAGCATCTTTATGACTCACCTGTCTAACTACGGAAATGATCGGCTCGGTCTCTACACCTTTGAGTCTCTTGTGAAGTTTGTACAGTGCTGGACCAACCTACGGCTACAGACTCTACCTCCTATGGAACTAGCCGAGAAATACTTCCAGATCTTTCCAGAGGAGATGGACCCCCTATGGCAGGTAATAGAGGATCAAAGTTGATCCCTCTTTTCCTGACAACTGTTAACTATCATATAATAAAGGCAAAATGTCAGTTTTATGTATAAAAATGTGGCTTATACATAAATAGGGGTGTAACGATACCCTCGTCACGATTCTGAACTCACAATATGATATTGCGATACTCCAAGAAATATGGTAAAAGGTTGACAAAAAATGTATGTAATGTGTGGGAATGTTTTCTTTTCTTTTTATCCATTCAGAACCCCTGTCATGACAAGAGACATAAAGACATCTGGTCCAAAGAGAAGACCTGTGATAGGCTGCCCAAATTTCTGGTTATTGGCCCACAGAAAACAGGTAAGTCTTGGTGTTTCCAGACTCAAATTTAACATTTTGCTTGGGTTAACTGAATAAAAAAATGGTCCAAAATACAACCTAGATATTGCATCTGAGATATTGTCTTTTTGACAACAGGTACCACAGCTTTGCACACCTTTCTGACCCTTCACCCTGCCATCACCAGCAACTTCCCCAGCCCAGTCACCTTTGAGGAGATCCAGTTCTTTAATGGGCCGAATTACCACAATGGCATTGACTGGTAATATACACAATACAACGTTTTCACTCGAAGCCAGTGTAGCAGACACAAACCATTAGTCATAATAAGCTTGCATCACCCCTCCACTTTATTATTTCAGTTATACTGTCTGGGTTTCATATTGAATTCTTAATAGATCCATTACTTACAGGACAAGCCCTCTGTTAAAAAATTAATTTTAATAGTGAGACATCATTTACAGTGTCCTGTAATGAAAGACTTATCCCAGTCTGGGTTTATTTGGAATAAAAGCATTGTGATTGTATCCTCGTATAGCATATTTGTATTTACTGAGTGTCTTAACATTTTGCAGGTACATGGACTTCTTTCCCTTCCCCTCGAATGTCAGCACAGACTTCATGTTTGAAAAAAGTGCCAACTACTTTGACACAGAGGTGGCTCCAAAGAGGGCTGCTGCCTTACTGCCCAGAGCCAAGGTCATAGCAGTGCTTATCAACCCAGCTGACAGAGCCTACTCTTGGTATCAGGTACTCCACAGCTTTCTCTCATTCTCCAGATTTTTTTAATGGAGTGGCACTCATAAAATATCCCCATAACTTGAAACTTATCGCTGAACTACATCTTGAAATATCATGTATTTGTGTCACTTTCTGCCTGTCAGGCATTTTATGCATTAAAAGGGCAGCTTGTATATAGGCAGCAGGAAGTAGAAGTCTGAAGTGTCATAGACGGATATAATTTATCTTAACCATGAATCTGCCTCCACCCTTCTCTTTCACCATAGAAATTATGACATAAATTGTGTTTGTTTTATGTCTTGTCAGCATCAGCGAGCACACCAGGACCCTGCTGCAATAAACCACACTTTCCACGAGGTTGTAACAGCAGGTCCCTCTGCATCTAAAGGGCTGTTGACCCTTCAGAACCGCAGCCTTCAGCCTGGGACTTACGCCACGCATCTAGAGCACTGGCTTATGCACTACCAGGCCAGACAGGTAGTGCAGTTATCTGTGTATGATTGTCAAGTCCTATCCTGTTGAATGTTTGATGTTTAACAACTCTTGGGGCAAACACATTTAAATCCTGTAGCGTTAAATGTGGTTCTTATTTCTTTCCAGATTTTCCTCTAAGCTTTGCATTTGAAAAGAACTAAGAACAAATGACCCTCTGAAAAAATTAATTACTTTTTCTGTGTATTTATTCATATTTTCAATGAGCTTTTATTTTTATATAGTCAGTTTTCATTCCAATTTTATTTATTTTTATTTTTTTTTTCGTTTTGTCTTTCTAATGTGCTTTTGTCATTTTTATTGTTATTTTACTTGTCTTATTTCTATTTAGCTTTGTATTTATTTTGGTTTTAATTCTAATAATTTTAGTACTGCCAAGGCAACACATTTTCACCTAATATTTACATTTTATTTTATTTCAGCTTTATGTAAATTAACAATTTTAATAGTTTTAGTTTTAGTTAACAACACTACTTTGTCAGTAGTGTATTGCATTTATCACCAACAACTTTTCTCAAAATATGTCAACATCAGTAACATTTTCCAAAATGTTACAGACAAAACAATAGCATTTATAACAATGGCATTAACAATAGCAAAATTCTATTTGTTTGTATTTTAAATGCTTTATTTATTTGATGCTCCTCCACGTTAGCTCCATATTGTAGACGGCACCCTGCTTCGATCTAACCCAGCCCTAGTGATGGACGGCATCCAACGGTTCCTGGGGATCACACCAACATTCAACTACACCCAGGCCCTTGTGTGAGTCCCGCTGTTTACACATTACTTCACTCTGATAATGAACACTTATATATGCCTGTGAATAATCTTCTTCTTATATAAAACTGTGTGTTTTGCAGCTTTGATGAAGGTAAAGGATTCTGGTGTCAGAGGTTGGAAGGTGGGCGTCCTAAGTGTCTGGGGAAGAGTAAAGGCAGAAAATATCCTGAAATGGCCCCTGAGGTAGATGACAGTCTCATCTCTTCTCTCCTCCCTCATATAACTTTCTCTTTTTTTCAAAATGCCAGTGGCAAGGACAGGCTGTTATAGACGTGTGACTCACCGACAGTGAGAAGTGATTGGCTCGACCTCACACTAACACGGATGGTCATGTGTTATATATATTGCTGGATATGTTTTAACTTGTAAAATACAACAAGCATGTTTGGTTCAATTTAGTCTTAATGTTTGCAATTTCAACAGTTTTCAGAAAACTATTTAACTGATGACTTTGTCTGGTTTATAGACCAACAGTTTTCAGAATAGCTCAGTGGAATACAAAAACATATAGCCTCTTGGTCATTCTAGGCTATTTGTCATGTTTTCGTTTATTGCTTAATGAAGCAAAAAGAATATGGAAAAAAACAATAAATATACACAAAAACACATCTGTTAAAATTATCAGCTGATTCCGCTATGTGAATCTGTAGCCGCTTTTCCACCGTCGAGCCAAACCGTTCTCGCTGCTTAACCATTTCTATCCCGTACCAATCCGGCCCCACTGGTTCGTTTTCCACTGTGAGGCTATGGTAACGCAAGAGTTTACAGACGGTATGAGATGTATATAGTGACCATGTTATGGAGGATGATCAGATACTTCTTTTTAGTTTTATTATTTATTTGTGTTCAAGTCGATCAAAAAAATATTATTAATAATAATAATAATATACCACTACTACTTTTTCCACTTACCATACAAGTTAACAATATATAATATATAATTTAATTATAATTAAGTTTACTAATGTTTTTATTTAATTTGTGGACCACTACTTCAAATCATTTCTGGGAAGTTTTTGTTATAAAACAAAAACTGTAGCAAGTAAATAAGTACTCATTTAAAGGTACTCTAGGACATTCTATATTGGATGTTCTATTTTTTCCGAGATTATTAATTCGAGATGAATAGATTTATTGTTCCAGCCCTATTAGTCATGGCTACAAGCTGTTATTAGTTAGGACATGCAACAGTTATACATTGCAGGCCTCCTGAAACATCTATGTTTGTGTCTTTCCCAGACACGTGCCTTCCTGACTGAGTACTACCGGGAACATAACCTGGAATTATTGCGGCTGCTGAATCGGCTGGGCCAGGCATTACCTACATGGCTCAGAGAAGAGCTCCAGAGCACCAGCTGGAGCTGAGAGGATGTCTCCTGCACCTCCAGTATCAGAACGCTTAAAAAAACAGTATCCGCTCACTACAGAGGTACCAAAACCACTTGGTTCAAAACTATAGTAGCAGATGAAATGACTGACGGCTTTGAGTGGACTGCAAACTTCAGCCTCTCCCTGCTGTCATGGTGCTCCCATGCCCTATTTGACATGTTGAAGATGAGGGAATGCTGGGAAATGTTGTCCCTTGTCTTGTCTTAATGACAGACTGCCTATCAGGATCAGAACTCACAACCAGTGTGGACAAGCATGAATTTACTGGCGACTTAAGTGTGTTAATACACACTCGTACAAAAACACACATGGTCTAGCCTTGCTCATCTCGCCTGAGGAATGATTGTAAAACATTGTACATTTAAAAGCGTTGTATATTTTGGGTCCGGGTGGGTGGGATTATAACTGAATAGACATCAGTTGAGCCTGACCGCGTTTGTGTACAGCCAGAGCTCTGTTTGAATAGGACACTCAGAGGATGTCAGATCCGCAGCCCTTCTCTTCTCCACACACACAAACGCACAAAGCTGGATCCAAACGGTAAGTAAGTATATGCAATCAAGGGAGCGCGTCTTTACAATGACTCGTCTCCCACTAGAATCCAGTGGAAAGCTTTTATTTCAAGTGTCTTATCAGGTGTTTCCCCGTATTTATCCTAATCATGCACTTTCCTCTACACTACGCACACTGACGTGGAAGTTAATGTAAATGCTGTGGCAGATGTGTTGTATGTCAGGAGCTGTGAAAGCGAGAGAGAAGGGCTGTGCTGTATTGTTTAGTCTGTGCTATACAAGGAGAAGCTGCTGTCTTGTCTATTTTTTTTTTTTTTTTTTGTAAAAAATGTATTTTAAAAACTCCCAACGCTGTATTATCTCTAATAAACCCTTAGAGAGGTTGGATATGTTTGTGTGACTCATTTGATCTTTTTTGGGGGGGGAAAGAATGTTATGGGCTAAAAAGTAGTGGTGGAAATCTTTTGGCACCTCACTCGATCTAATTCATGGAGTCACAATCTGATTCCTGATTACTGAATTTTATTTTATTATATATACCTTTCAAAAGTTTGGGGTCAGTAAGGTTTTTCAAGAAGTCTCTTATTCTCACCAAGGCTACATTTGTTTGATCAAAGATACAGTAAAAACAGTAATATTGTGAAATATTCTTACAGTTTAAAATTTTCTTTTTTAATTTCACGTCCTTTATTCTTGTGATGGCAAAGCTGAATTTTCAGCATCATTACTCCAGTCTTCAGTGCCACATGATCCTTCAGAAATCATTCTAATATGCTGTTTTGGTATTCAAAAACATTTCTTATTATTATCAATGTTGAAAACAGATGTGCTGCTTAATATTTTTTGTGAAAACCATAATAGAGAACAGCATTTATAACATTATAAATGTCTTTACTATTAATCTCGATCAATGTAATGCATCCTTGCTGAATAAAAGTGCTAATTTCTTTCAGCAAAACCAAAAAACTCTTACTGACCGCAAACTTTTAAATGAATGTTCCTAAAATGCCATCAGTTTTAGAGATTTTGGGTCTTTCTTCATTCAAGTAGAAGAGCTGTACTGTCCTGCCTAGAAAATAGCTACCTGTGGGTTTTGCTACCAAATCAACTTTTAAAGGGCACACACAGTTCTGTCTAGGGAAGCACTTTTTTAATATTTTTATATTAAATGCCCAAAAGCACAAGAAGAAAAAATGTGCGTAACAGCCATATTGTGTCTAATAGTGAATACATAAATATTTTGAAGTAGCTCAGTCTCCATCGCAGTGACTTCAAGCAAACCACATTTCCCTCACCACAGATCACACTGCTGCATAATGAGCTTCCTGTGGAAGATTTGCTAAGAGAAAACATATGTCTGTAAAAAGATACATAAATGTGAAAGAGTTTCTCTTTCAAAATGCAGTCGTCTTAAAAGTTTCTCTAAATATGCCAAAACCATGCATAAGAGCCTGATGTGCACCTGTCTTTAGTCAGTTTTGTAAATAAATGCATAAATAACTGCATTCAGTTTCATTTTCCTTTTGGTAGCTCAAGTAACATTGTAATTGTTGTGCCTTTTTGCTCCACACAGTGGCGCTACAGACTTGAGTAGTTTGGTTGTGGCTTAATGCTCTTCTCATCTCACATAATGCACGCATACACACGCTGCACCTCTAGAACATTTCCACTCATCCTTTGATTAAAGTTTGTTTCTTCTGCTGAACACAAAAGATATTTTGAAGAATATGGATAACAAAACAGGCTTAGGGCACCATTGACTTCCATAGTATGAGGGGAAACAACTATGGAAGTCCATCAACTGCAGTTACAAACATTCTTCAATATATTTTCTTTTTTGTGTGTGTGTGTGTGTGTGTGTGTGTGTGTGTGTGTGTGTGTGTGTGTGTGTGTGTGTGTGTGTGTGTGTGTGTGTGTGTGTGTGTGTGTGTGTGTGTGTGTGTGTGTGTGTTTAGCAACTGTACAACTTGAGGGTGAGTAAATGATGACAGATTTTTTATGTGCTGACTGGCTGTTTGGCCACAAAAGGGTTTACACCTCTTTTGAGTGTGTTTGTGTATTCATGTATATTTAGTTTTAGTAGTGTTAAAGAGCCACTTGTTGGAAAGGCTTCGATGTCACTGTCATCATTTACTCATTTCGTTCCAAACCTATATAAATTTCTTTTGACTTGAGGAAGATTTGTGTAACTGCTTTTGTCTGTTCATGTCTTTCAAACCTTCATTGTATGGGCAAAAAAACATTTTTTTCTTCAGAATATCTAATTTTTCACATGAACAATACCTTTTAAGGCTTGTTTACTTCATTAAATGTCTGTACTACTCTACACCTGTTTAGTCTCTCATAGTAAAATGGCCACACTCAGGTTTAATTTTAGTGTCAATCATTTTAGTAATATGTTGGGTTGCCACAATGTCCAAGGTAAAATCTGGGTCCTGAAGCAAAACCAGTTGCACTAAAGCCTTGACAGACCAGGCTGCTCATTTTGAATGTTTTTTTTTTTCCTCTTTCCCTCTGGCTGCCTCCTCCATTTTCTCTCCCTGCACTGAAATGGCTGTGATATTTCCCACTTGGGTGAGATTGTCGTCTGTTTTGGCTTAATGTAGGAAATTGACTCATTTTGTGGCATTGATTTCCTCTCTGCTACAGAGAGGATATCGCTGGCAGAGCAAACCTGAGTGCGGTCGATAGCCCTTCAGAGGGTGGGATATGTGTGCCACACCTCTCCTCTCATAGAAGAAAGAGCGCTTGTGTGTCATTGTTTGTTTCCTCCTTTTTAATTCTCAACCTTCGTCTGTAAATCTACAGCAGTAATCTACTGTCATGGCCTATAGTTGTTCCTGGTGTAAGTGTTGTGTTTTCAAACGTCAGCAAAAGTAAATGATGACAGAGTTTTCATTTTTGGGTGATTTTGATGTGCATCTAATAATCATTACAAGTAAAGGCTTTATTGAGCTTTATTCAACAGATCAGTGCTTGTCCTTTCCATGCATACTTGCACAGTAATCATCAGTTAGCCTGTATGCAGGAAAGTCAACTTCCACAGCATCTGTTCTGGGAACTTATTATCAGGTAAAGTGTTTTTTTGTGGTTCTGAGGTAAATTATCAGTGAAACAATTTGTGAGATTTGTCTCATCAGCACTGCTTCACTTGCACTAATGCTTGTTTTGTCAGTAACATCCACAGTCAATGTCCTGCAGTACATGTTAATAGCTGGGTGTAATTCACTTACTGACCAGGTGGTGTCAACAATGTATTTCCTTGTTTTTTGATGTTGTTGTTTTGTTGTTTTTATTTATATTTTCATCATATTCCTATTTTTTTTTTAATAATTACCCTCATCAAGAAACATTCACATGCACCATCACACAGTATATAAAGTATAAAAAGTAATGCTAAAAGTATATAAACTCTGTGCTATAAACTGAAAATATCTCAATTTATGATGGAATCCTTTTTTTTTTTTTATGATGTATAACGCATATTTGATTACTGTTCTATTATCCTGATCCTGTAGGTGTGTGCTAGAGGAATGTAACATGGTCCTGTTAGAAGACAGCAGTGTTTACTCTTGGACAATTCAGCTCAGCTCGCAAAGTTTCTCAGACATACAGTATACCATCCTAGCATAACAAATCGAGAAGACCTACAGAACGGATTTCATTAAGCAATTGTTTCAAACAAAATTAAAAGAGCAAAATCTACTTTAGTGGGGAAAGAAGGACCTTCATGCACCATGATGGATAATAACAGCAAGCTTTCTCTATTAATCCAACTTGGTTCAAGTTGAAAGTCAACATTTTGAACATTTAGAGTCACCAAAGGGCTAGTCAACGAACAAGCAACCTAGTGGATTGGTGTCCAAAATTATGGATGTGTTGGTGCTTGGCTTCTGCTTGGTGCTAGGACTGCTACACACTACGGAGGGAAAGGTTCTCAGACCAGGCAGAGTTCCCCCACATATTGTTTTCGTAATGGTGGATGACCAAGGCTTCAATGACATCGGGTACCATGGCTCAGAGATCCACACGCCTGTATTGGACCAGCTAGCTGGCGAAGGGGTGAAACTGGAAAACTACTATGTTCAGCCCATCTGTTCCCCCTCACGAAGCCAACTTATGACTGGACGGTAAGAGACCTACTATTGTTGTTCCAATGCCACTATTGTATCATACCATTAATATTATTACTATTAGTATTATCCTGTCCTGTTTAATTTAATATTATATTGAATATTCAATATTAGTTGCTATTCTCTGTTTTGGTTAAACTCAGTGAATTTATTGGTAATAGACAAGTGTTCCTCAAATCTAGCCCGGGGCGTCAATCTAATGCAGAGTTCAGCTCCAACCCTAATCAAAGACACTTGAGCAAGTTAATCAAGGTCCTCAGAGTTACTAGAAAATTACAAATAGGTGACTTGGATCATGGTTTTAGCTAAACTCTGCAGGGCAAATTTGAGGAACTCTTGTATAGACAGTGTTCCTCCATCACAATCACCACCACCATCTATTGCTTCAGGTATCAGATTCACACTGGGCTTCAACACTCGATCATCCGTGCACGGCAGCCTCTCTGCCTGCCCCCCGACATACCGACGCTCCCTGAGAGGCTCCGGCAGGCTGGCTACAGCACCCACATGGTAGGGAAATGGCACCTGGGTTTCTGCCGGCCCGAGTGTCTGCCAACGAGCCGTGGATTTCAAAGCTTCCTTGGATCACTGACGGGCAGCGGAGACCATTTTAACTTCCAAAGCTGTGACGGTACAGAGGCCTGTGGGTTCGATCTGCATGATGGAGACCGGCCAGCCTGGGAGCTGAGTGGAAATTACTCAACAAGGCTTTACACAGAGAGGTGAGAAACTGCAACCATTTGTGAACCAAATACTTTGCTGCAATGAGTCATGCAAGCTTTTGTCATCATTTGGACTCTTGCAGAGTGAAAGAAATCCTGAGACATCATGACCAGAGGAAGCCCCTGTTTCTATATGTGGCCCTCCAAGCTGTGCACACACCGTTACAAGCTCCTGGGCATCTTCTCAGACGCTACCAGACCCTTGGCAACAGACCTCGGCGCCACTATGCCGCGATGGTGAGCGGCGTAGACGAGTCAGTAGGGGAGATTGTCAGTGAGCTGCGGGGGCGAGGCTACTACAACAACTCTGTGCTCATCTACTCTTCAGACAACGGGGGCCAACCTCTCTCAGGGGGTTGTAATTGGCCCCTGCGTGGCGGCAAAGGCTCCTACTGGGAAGGTGGAGTTCGAGCAGTTGGCTTTGTACACAGCCCACTTTTGAAAAGGAAGGGGGTGGTGAGTCAGGCTCTGATTCATATCTCCGATTGGTACCCGACCTTGCTGTCACTTGCAGGAAACAGAGAGTCTGATTCCAGCCACCTAGACGGCCAAGATGTTTGGGGAGCTATAAGTAGTGGCCTTCCCTGTCCACGAACTGAAATCCTCTTCAACATTGATCCAGTGTCACGCAGGCATGGAGAAGTTGACCCGAGACTCTTAACTCTTAATGGTTTTGGGATCTGGGATACAGGAGTGCGTGCAGCCATTCGAGCTGGTGACTGGAAACTTCTGACAGGAAATGTAGGCGATGGAGACTGGTTTCCTCCACAGACGATGCCAGGAGGTCCGCATCAGTGGCAGGGCATGGAAAAGAGACGAGACCAGCGGGGGAAGTCTGTCTGGCTTTTCAACGTTACTGCTGATCCCTACGAGAGGGCAGATTTGGCAGAGGCACGTCCTGAGGTGGTCAAGATGCTCTTGACCCGGCTTGCCGAGTACAACCGGACAGCTGTGTCTCCACGCAATCCACCAGACGACCCGATGGCGGACCCGCAACTTCATGGAGGGGTGTGGACTCCTTGGCTAGGTCAGGAAGAGGCAGGAGATGAAGGGGATGATGAGGAACCAGACAGCATAAACAGAAAGGCCAGATCCAAGAGTACCTGCAAAGTCTGCAAACTCAGGGCCTTGTTCAAAAAGGTTGGAACCCGTATGCAAAGGGCTGCTTTGTACTTGTAGAGGTAGTTGTGGACAAGATCCACTAAGCTATTTTATTCTGGCAGTCCATTTCAATCATCTTTGAAAGACAATTCATTGCACACTGGCAGTGTAAATATGTGCAGCAATGTTGACATCAGGATGTCTTGCCTGCATCGTAAACTATGATTTTTTTACACAGTAGTTTCAACAGGCGTGAGTATATTAGACAGAAGTTCCCATCTGTATGATGCAATGGATTTTACTGTAAAGTTCAGATCACCTACTGTTAATGGGATCCAGACAAGAGCAGAATGAATTTGATTACATGTGACTCCATAAGCACTTAATGTAGATGTTACTGGATCTTTATACGATGATCCAGTTATTTGGCTACAGAAAATTATGCAAGTAGTGGCATTGATTTAATAGGGAATACTAAAGCACTTATATTGTTCTTCGCTTGGTCGTGGACCAGTGTTCTCTTATCCACCCCCTGGTTCACTTTCTCTCATCTATCTGTTCTTTCTCTGACATGCCTCTGCCTTGCACTCCTCCTCACGCCTCTCTCATTCTCCTACCTTTTGCTTTTATGCTTGTGCTCTATCCAAATCCGCTCTGACATAGCCCACCACAACCAGAATAACACACGATTCTTCATTGTTTCTGCACTTTCTCCTCCACCTGTTTCTCATCCTTTTGCATTCCTTCTTAGTTAGAGTAGATCAGGTCAGTGCAGATGTAGAAGCAAGAATATAAGAGCAAGGAAAAGAATGATAAAGTAGTTTCTTTTATGTAAAATGAGGGATATTTGAGGAGGAGGATGATCACTCTTGGGTATGAAGACTGCCTTTATCCAAGACATTCTTGGCCTATTCATCTCCTAGTTTCAAGAGACTTAACACAATTCACAAGAAGTGATGAAATGTGCTCTGTATTCAATGTAATGCATATTTTGAAAATAACTTTTCAATTTTACCTATTATGTAATAGCTTTTACTCTGATGTAGGTGTGTGTATTTCTGATCATGTTGTCTGTCAGCGATCCTAGAAAACAATCCATCCTTCTGATTTGTTCAAAATAACATAGTCCTTCTACAAAGATGGCAAAGTAACCTCTATCAACCTGCAAAGAAGTGACTTGCATTAAACACAATTCTTATGAAATAATTAAACAAAGAGAATGTTTCCTTAAGTCTACAGTAGGAAACGCTTCATTGTCAGAAGATAAGGAATCTAGAGCAGGGTAAAAGTCAATACACAGTTAAAAGTAACGTTAGTACATAGTTAAGATAATGCAAAACATTTGTTTACTTTAAGAGCTGCATGGCAAGAAGTACTGTGTATCTTTTGTTTCTGGAGGCCGTTGTTGTTAAAGATTCATTAAACCATGATTCAAACTGACTGATCTGCTCCTACTTTCCTTGGAATTGTTATTGCTGAATAATTCCGAGTTCTTTTAAATGCTAAAGGGATGATTCAGTATTTATTTACTCACCCTCATGACGATCTAAACCTGTATGACTTTGTTCTGTGGGACATAAAAAATAAGATATTTTGAGAAATTTATTTTTCCCTCCATAGAACAGCAGTCAATAGGCACCAAAACTGTTCGGCTACCAACATTCTTCAAAATATATATTTTGTGTTCAGCAGAAGAACGTAATACAATTTTTAATAAATTTCCTCAGACTTATCGATTGGAAACACAAAGTCTAGTTTGGCCGCACCTTTACAATCTATGATGTAAATCTGTTGTACACTTATCTTAGGTCATAGTCCAGAGAGCATTTTTATTTCCTGTTTCTATATGCCCATTCTAAAGAAGTGAAGAAAATTCAGGAATGTACCTGGATGAATTATTATATCATTAACTATTTTTCTTTCATAAGCAGATGTAAGTGTTGTAATTTCACCAATGCAACAAAAACACTTCCTCCTCCTGTTTATCTCTGACAACTCAAAACAGCTTCAGCCCACTTTGGAAAGACTTCAACTGTGGTAAGAATGCACAATGGGCAATCCAACTAACTCCCTCACAGTGTATGAGTCATCCTGAACACATGCTGAGTTTGGCATCTCTTAAAGGTGCTAGGAGTGATTTGTTTTTTGAAATACCACGCATAAAATGTCCTTACTACCTGACAGATACAGGTGCTCGGACTAAAAAAAAATGACTAGGGCTCCAAGAATTAAATATTTAGGGGTCAAAATATGTTTTAGTTTTCAAATTACAGGATCATTTGATGCAGCTGGTTGTTCAGAACGCTGTTGACCACGCTTTCAATTCTATTGCAGTGATTGAGAGTCTACAGGGGGATACATGGAAAAATGTTAAATTTACATACACAAAGTCATCACTTCATGCTATATGCTGTGATGAAGGGATCTTGTAGTTATATAACGTAATGTTTTTAGGCTGTATTTAGATCTGATGCCATGCCATCACTCTGAAGATCATAAGAAGATTGTATGCATTTGTTCCACATAAATGTCAGTTTGTTATAATTCAAACTAGCAGAAATATTATAAATATATGATACGAAGACTTCAGATGCAAAAGCCTCTAAGTGCCATCTGAAATTCTTATAAAATTAACATTTTTTTAATCAAGTTTGTATGTTTATGTTGAGTTATTTCACTAATGCCAATGAAAAGGACCTATTAATTGCAATTAAAGTGAAATTACTGAACCTATACATACAAGCTTGATAAAAATGCTCATTTTAGAAGAAACTTTCAGACAGCACTTAGAGGCTTTTACATCTGAAGTCTTCATATATGAAAGTCAAATGTTACATTGTGGTTGTTTTTTACAATAACATTGTAAATACTACAAAACTCTTTAAAATTGTATCTTAAATTGCTTGAACAATCATTCAGCAAGGCTGATGTAATTCCCACACATGAAGTATATGTTGCTGTAACAATCTTTGATTAATTCCAAATTGGACATAACCAAAACGTGATTCTTGTTCAAAGTTGTGAAATCTGTAACTGTTTGATTACGGATCCAATCGCTAATTTGCTTGTGACTGTTTTGTGAATACTGATTGAATCGTTAAAAAGAATCAGCTCATTTGTTGACATCATTCGTTGTGGCATACAATAAGCACAACACAGCAAATAGATGAAACAAACACTGGGACACACTTGTAACTTTTCTTTTACTGTAATCCATTGTGGATGTTCGAGTTTGTCAACATTGGTTTGCTGACAGGTCTTTAAAGGGTGGGGTTTGGAGCAAGGGCAGATTGTTGAAGGAATGCGGGTGGCCTAATTTGCAGCCGAGTGTGGCGGAAGTTAGCAAAATGACTGAAATCGCTTACAACATCTTTAATTCATCCTCGTTTAATGGCACAACTAAGAGCAGTAGTGGGTAACACATTTGTTTCACAAATCAATAAAGCAACAATGCTGTGGTGTAGCAACACAATCATTGTTACACGGGGCAACAGGAAACTCATTAAAGGCAAATTCTAATTTTTAATATGGCAATTGTGCTAATGTAAAGATGTCAAGTGTAATACAATACATTTGAATTAATCCTAACAAAATGCTCTTGATATTTTAGCCTGTTTTGTGACGCTTCAGTTGATCTTCAATTACACAGATGAAGTGATAATGCGGTCAGGGCATGACAGTGCTGATACCTCTTTGTTTTTACTGTAGCTCAGTTCTAAATGCAAAATGAACCTACATCAACAAACACTAATAGACAAAACAGCTTGATTATGGCACATTATGTATCTCACAAATAATTCAAACATGATCTGGAAATATGGTCTAAAATACCAAAAGCACTTCATTTTCCTGAAGAACTGATGCTGTCTGCCAGCAAGCCATCCAGTCTCTGCTGCTGAGCTTTTGCAGAGGACTGAGGATACCAAAATATGGCTTTTCCCAGCATGTAAGGACACATTCCCATACACAGCAACAGCACTACAGGAACACTGCAATTAATAACCGCCCACCTCTACTCTGCTCTAATTAAGCTTTCATATCAACCTGCCTCTGTGTAATTACAGTCCCTGCACTTCTTATGCATTAATTTCTAATCTGACTGTTTTGCTTTACAAGGTTGACCATGAAAGAAGAGAGAGAGTATTTACGGCCATGAGACAGAGAATTGTTACATTCTTTTACTATGAAGCGATAAAAGTCTACATAATGGACTAATATAGTGGATCAAACCTGAAGCAATCTTGCATCATATGAGTAAATCGATTATTTTTTTTTATTTAAATGTATGATTGTTGTTTATACCAGTGATTGACATTTGTATTTATTTCACGGCTATTTATTGACAAGATGCTAGTGTGAGATATGTTCATCTTATTAGGAGCTACATCAACAATACATCTACTTGGGCATTTTGAAATGCAATGACACGATGTTGTTACTTGGTGTGTTATTTTATCTTACACATTTAACCCTATGATTATTCAGGTAGGGTAAGGATAGTCAAATCTAGCCTAAATAAAGTGCACACCTGTCTGCAGGTTGAAGTCCTTCAGGAGTGACGTGGAAGATTTATAACTACAAACTGAGCCTCAAAAAAGAACAACCGAAAGGGAGTCTTCTACGTCATTCCTGCAGGCAAGTGAGTACCTTATGGTTTATGCTAGATTTGACTATCCTTACCCTACCTGAATAATCATAAAGGTGTAAGATAAAAAGACACACCAAGTAACAATGAACTTGCCTGGCCTTTGTTACTCTGGGCACCTTTGACGACACACAATGAAACAAAAGTTTTCTGTTAATTTCCTCCAGAAAGCAGATCTAGTCTTCCAGGGATGGATTAAAATTAGTTTTTTAGAGTTATATTAGTGTTCGAGTTTGTCATGATATCTGTCAAGAACACTGTATAAGCACTGTGAAACTAGAATACAGACTGCCAATGAAGTGCCCTTTATAAACATTGAATATTTTATGAATGTGAGTTAGGGGGACTGTAAAATCGACATTTTAATGATTCAGCTTTCAGTCAAACATATGGCCAAGAAAAATAACTGACCAATGGTGCTGCCAATGCAGCACCTACTAAGATATAGCCTAATAAAGCGATACTAAAATTGTATAAGGCCTCTTGTAGTTTAATTTTAATACATTGCTATATAATTTTTGAACTCAAAAGCAGCTTTGGCCATTTTAAACATGAATTTGCAAGGTTGTCAGACAGTCATTGTACACAAACGGTTTGTTATGTTGCTTGATGCAGTTTTACGGTTTACTGCACTTTCTTATACTTCTAGTTATTTACTTACAGTGACTAATGAATCAGAAGTCTCACACTTTCACAGGAAATACTTCTGTGTTGAAAGATAAAGTGGGTAGGTCTATATTCAAATCAACTCTGATGTGTTTTAATAAAACTTGTACACAACCAAGTATTAATTGTATTTCCTTTTTTTTTTTTTTTTTTTTTTTCATTCATCTAATTATAAAAGCTTACTTTTGCTTAGCCAAATCCTTTCATTCCATCATTTGCTTTTATTATCAGCTCTCGGCTCACTGAGAGTCGATTCGGACATGTTCGAATCCTGAGTTATTGACTTCGATTCCTGAACAAATTGTCCAAACCGGTTTTGGGGAACAAATCCGACCGATTCACTGAAAAGATCCGAATCCACAAAAAAGATTTGTTCACGTTCAGACATCTCTACACGAAAAACGCCGCAGCAGTCAGTTCATCATACAGCAAGAGCACGACGTCGTTCTAGTCTTGTCGCATGCTCGAACCGTGCTTGTCACTTCTCGACGTCGACGGAGAAAATCTCGCGTGGCTGGCTGCGTTCTCTTTCTCTCCACCTCCACCAACACACACGCTACTTACCAGCACCTCTCTCTTCCTTCTCCCCTCCTCCTCCTCCTCCTCCTCCTCCTCCACCACTACCACTCTCTCTCTCTCTCCCTCCCTTTGAGTGAGCGAGAGATCTCCCGAAACCTGAGCGAGGCGGTCCCGGAGACACCAGAGAGGCGATATCCTCGTAAAGCGCAACATGGCTACAATTGTAACCTCCACCAGGTTTACAGACGAATATCAGCTGTACGAAGAGCTCGGAAAGTAAGCGACCGCGCCGCTGCATTTTGTGTGACGCGTTACACTCACTCTCTCTTCACTCACTGCATTGTGTCTCACCGTGTTGCCTGTGTCTAGTTCAGTGTGTTGACAGCAGCCTTCACATACAGAGGCGTATCGGTCTTGCATGTCAAAAGCCAGTGCAGACCGCTAACGGAAAGCTTGATTGAGTCGATTTGAACAATTCGGTGTGATTATTAAGCCTCGGCGTTCACAAAGCTCGTTTCTTTGTTTATCTTTAGATGCGTTTCCTAACATCGTGCTCGCGCGCCACAGGGTGCTTTCGGAGTCTGCGTGTCGTCGTGATGCAAGATGCAATACTTTATCTACACTTTATCGACATGCGAACGACATTCGTTTGAAAGAGAAATCCTTCAGTCTGATGTGATAGGTATTGTGATCTGAGTCCGTGTGTTGAATGCACACCTAAACTTTTAGAGCATTCAGTAGCATTGATCAGATATCACTGATGACTGCTGCCGCGCAGAGTGATAGTACGGTTTGCTGCAGACTTGTGTAACGATAGTTACGGAAAATACTGCTGTTTTCGGCGTCATATATCGCGGTCGCATATTGGGCGGTCGGTTACGTTTGTTGTCCAGCCGCCAAAAACATCAACGCGAGAATGAAGGAAGTGAATTAGCGTTGTCCAATTCGTGAACGAATCTTTTCTGTGTAGTGGGGTCGTTTTAATGAACCAGATGAACCTGTATACAGAACCGGCCTGCACGATTGATCGCGAATCGTATTGAATCTATTTGAGTCAACAACTCGTTACTTTAATAATCGAACAGCAGAGATATTACAGTTTTATCAACACATACAAGACAGAGTTTGCTTTAATAAAAACTATAACTTAGTAAATAAACACGGTATATAAAACTTTATTTAAAAAAAACAACATAATTGCATATGACTGAACTATTGAAACGTTTTAGAACATGATGGCATAAAGACCTGCTGAATCATTTTTTTGAGCCTGATGTAAAAAACTGAATGATTTAGATTTCCCATTACTATTTTTTAATGTTATAACCTATATAATTTGTTTACCAGCAACAGAAGAAGTGAACTAGCATTGTCTGATTCATTATTAATCATATTGAA
Source organism: Chanodichthys erythropterus (assembly GCF_024489055.1). Classification (NCBI taxonomy): domain Eukaryota; kingdom Metazoa; phylum Chordata; class Actinopteri; order Cypriniformes; family Xenocyprididae; genus Chanodichthys; species Chanodichthys erythropterus. The sequence continues at coordinate 14,025,925 of NC_090225.1, forward strand.
TCTGTTTGAGCGACTCTTGAATCAAAAACTTATTGATCCGAATCGATGAGTGAGCTAGTAAAAGAGCATTTTGGATTTACGTAGAATACAAATTGCTTTAATAGCAGATATCTTACAAATAAAACATACTGGAAATATGTTTACAATTAAATTGTATGTCAGTTTTGGCTGATGGTTTTAAGAAATAGCTATCGAATTAACTTGGAGGTGCACTCGGAATGCATTGGAGGTGTTAGGGTCCACATGAGGATGTAAGGTCCTGCTGAATTGCTTTTTATCTGTTATTAAACAAAAATGATAGAAAGAACTTAGCTGTGCAAATGGTTCAGATTTTCCATCAGTATTTTTAAACATCATATATCACACTGGTAACTTTTGTTAACCAGCCGCCAAAAACACAGCACGCAATGAAAGGAAGTGAATACGATAGCGTAGTAACAGCCTTGCTGTTTTGTTTGTGAAATGTACAAATTAGCATTTGACATGTTGTGGCACATAACTATGTTGATAACGCTGCTGTTTTTTTCTTATACAATACATTAGATGTCCTGACAGATGTCACAGTAATCTGAGAAATTTGTCTCTGTAAGCAGGAAAACAGAATTTTTCATGCCTGTACATGCTAGCCAATCAGACAAGTTGGAGGCGGCTCTGTGCCAATGGTGTCAGTTTAGGCCTTGGCTAACTTTTTATGCTGTGTTCACACTACAAGCGACTTTAGCTGCATGTCGCCAGTGGCTGGCGTTGAGGTCGCTAGTGGGTGTTCCCATTACTGGTTGCCTAGTAACGCTTGTGAATGACATTCACGGATGTTATTCCATGTTGTAGACAACAAATCAGTTTTCTTGCTGCTACAAACGAACATTTTGGAAGGAAAGGACTAAATATAAATGGAATTAGTACATAAATGATTCAAATTAAAGATTAAAACAAGAAACGGCGAGTGCTCTTTTTATTTATCTGTGGCACAAGCGCCAGTCTGGGTTCTCAAAACTATTCCGGCTCAGCATGGACACAGAGACATGTCATAAATTATAGGAAAGTTGCTGACCGCTAAAATTAAATTCTCCATCTTGCCTCGACACGCCACTGCAAGATGTTGATACGAATCACGTGCGCTCCACTCCTATTGGTTGTCTCGACTTGCTCTTCATTTGCATAAAGTTAAACGTATCTCAACTTTTTGCATCGCTGTAAACGCCTGCATCCTGTTGCCAACGGTCACTGAGAAATTACCTTTGTCTTGTCGGCTGACATTAATAGGATTGTGTCGCTTTGTTGCTGCATGTCATTGGTAATGTGAACGCAGCTTAAGCCCCTTTCATACTCCCAACACTTTGTCACTGTACAGTATGTCGCTAGTCTCTATACCGTGAAGACGCTTGTGGGCGTTCCCAGTGCTGTCGCTCTTAATGTTATTGATAGACTGCACGTCTGGATATATTTTTAGAATATGCAATCACAAATGATATATAAAACTAAGATATCATTTTAGTTGACAATTTGACAAGAAATTAGACTTAAAAGAATTAGCAGTAGCATTCTGCTGTTGGAGAGTGTTGTTATATAAACCACAGCAGTGCTAAGTGCATTAAATTATTAACTACATCAATAAATCAAGAATTAAACCCACTCATACTGTCAAAAATTACTAAAATATCATTCAAACTGTCTTCACTCCTATTGGTTGTCACTCGCAAAATTCGCTGCTCATTTTCATAAAGTAAAAATTTCTGATATTTTGTCGCATCTCGCGTCGCTTGACACGCATACATTCTGTCGGCAATGGTCACTGTCACTCATGTCATCAGAAGTCGCCAGCTCTCCATTGAAAATGAATGGGTACATGTGGCTTCATCGCTGTGTGCCGCTGGCGGTGTGAACGGGGCTTGGGGTGTTCAAACTGACAGTGATTTCTACATCATGACTGACAGCAACTGTTAGCAAAGCGACTAAGCTGAACAGAGCTTACTAGAAATTAACGTACAGCGACTCCACAATTTAAATGCTATCGGTGTGAATGCATCATAATGGGTTAGAGTAACTGGTTAGCTTGATTAATTTAGCCCCTGCTGTTAGATGCCATACCTACACCATTCTGCTCCCAAAAAGCCTCTTTCTTCATTCAAAACTAGCTGTGTGTTATGAGTACACTTTTACATTTAAATTGTAAATATTTCAGTATAGTGTCGTAGATGTTTTACCAAGTGCCTGAATCATTTTCAGAGAGCTCTTAAAAGTCAGAAATTGAATATTTTCAAAAATGGCATAAAACAAGTATGTTTTGTGCATAAATCATTAACAGCAGCCTTAATTATCTTATGCGGCCGTCACATGCAGCTAATTTTCCTCACTGGACAGTCATTGGTCTCTAAATAATAATTAATTTTAAGATTATTGGAATACAATACAATGACATGTTTTAAGTATCACCTTTAATGCTGATTTTTTTTTTTTTTAGTGCTAGTCAAAATGTTGCCATCACATTATTTTTCCTGATTTTCTGTCCAGTAGAGTGCAAAAGTTGGGCCCGGAAGGGGAATCGATCAATTCTCGATAGGAGGATTAATTTTGAATGATAACTTATAAACCTTTAAAGACAGACCTTCTGTGAGCTACAAGGTTAAGCGATGGTAAATGCTATTGTTGAAGTCATCAGATCTCATTTTCAACTTTTTTTTTTTTTTTTTAATAATCGTTTTTAACAGTGGATCTCCTGCTTAAAAACTACATTACCCATGACTGTGCAAATAAATCTCAACCAATCAGAGAATCAAAACAAGCAAACCGCACCAAAAGAACATTTTAGAGCCCGTCCACTCCCATGAAGCTCTGCAAATGATGTTACAGTCACTCTCCCTATGCTCTTGAACTACTTAAAATATTTCTCTGTGATATGCATATTTTGCAGTAAGCTTAAATATGTTTTTATATGTGCATTATCAGCATCTTTAAATCAGTATTTTTATCTCTACATAATTTTTCATCATTCTTTCCCTCATAAAGCCGTTAAGTACACAGTCTTGTATCTTTGTTGTTTTGTCCGATTTTCAAATACTTTTTTTGCATCAAATTAAAATGTGTAAGGTTGTTATTCTTCTCGTAGCTGGTTGGTTTGGCTCATGACTTATAACGCTTTAATGAAGACTTTTGTTAAAAAAAAAAAAAACCTGTGGGATGTGGCTATAGCAAAATGAATGTGGAAAAATACTTAAGAAACCAAGGCCACTGCAAAAGTGGGCGGGCACTGTTAGCTTTATTTGTAACATTAAGATTGTGATGTTTTTTGCTTGAATTGAATATCAGGCTTGTTTGATTGTGTTATTTTTGACATGTATTGCTGTGCTTCTTTTAAACAGGGGAGCCTTCTCTGTTGTTCGGCGATGTGTAAAGAAATCAACCGGCCAGGAATATGCTGCTAAGATCATCAACACAAAGAAGTTGTCAGCAAGAGGTAAGGTTTTGCTTTTTCTGTCCTGTTAGTTGGGCTCATGCATTTTGATCTGCCTTAATGTCTTCGTAGAATATTACATCTTCTATTAGGGTCAATACACCATCAGTGTAACTAGGGTTTTTCTTCTCAATCTGACCAGATGTGCGTTATTTGTGATTTAGTACACTTTCAGAAAGACTGTGTCTTAAGAACTAGTTAGTTAGACCAACTAGCAGTTAACAAATGGGTTAGTTGTACTTTTCCAATTCAAAAAAGGCCGCTCTACCTTTTTATGTAACTGACTTTAAATAGCTAGGACCAGTCTTGAAGAAAAAATGTAGATGACTAACTTTCAAAACTAGTCTAAGCAGTTTATTCAATTGGCCACTGGTCACTTATGACTGATTCTCCTTTTTTTAAATTGCAGACACTGCTGTCTGATTTTACTTTGAGCAAATGCTAATTTGAGGTACATTAACCTACCACAATGCTTAACAGGAAGCACAGAGGTTTAATGATATTAGTCCTTCCATTCTGCATCAAGCAGACTGAACTATATTGGTAATTTGTCTCACTTTGGACGGATCTGTGCTGTGCTCTCAGAAGTGTAACAGCTAACGCAGGGAACCTGTTGATGCTACTTCGTTCATTCATTCTTTCTCCATCTTAGTTGTCACTTATCACTGTCAGTATCATCAGTACTAATTATGCTGTTGGTGAAGATGGTAGGGGATATATGAGCCTCAGCCACTGTTTCACCTGCATCGCAAACAAAAGCAGCAGATCTATTTCGGGCAACAGACACTTTGTGTACCTGTCCTCCAATGGTATCAGGTTGGGCTGTCTAGGTTTGAATTAAATGAAATGGATTTTAATTAAATTACTCTTTTGGATTGTCAGCTAGGCATGGGCATGATTACTTGGAGGTGGCAGCAAAGATTGATCATGATAGCAAAGTAATTGTGTTAACTTTGTGTGGACTTTTCACACAGACTGAAATCCAGTAACAAGAATGTGCCAAAATGGGGCTTGATTTTTAATCTTGTGGCTTGTTAGGGGTCATTCACACAAAATGTGTTTTTGCTAAGAATGCACCGATATGATTTTTTTTTTTTTTTGGCCGATACCAAATTTAACAAACCACTATTGGCAGATTCCATTTCCGATACCGATATTTGTCACTTGCTCACTTCAGTATTTTTAAACATCATATATATCACACTGGTAACTTTTTTAACAGTTGATAACCAGCTGCCAAAATGTACTGCACAGCACGGAATGAAAGGAAGTGAATACGATAACGTAATAATAGCCTTGCTGTTTTGTTTGTGAAATAAAATTAGCATTTGCATTTGACATGCAATTCTTGCTGTTGTGGCACATAACTTTGTTGATAAAACCTCTGTTTTTTTTTTTTTTCTTATACCATGCATTAGATTTCCTTATGCCTGACAGATATCACAGTAATGGGTGTTTTGAGAAATCACATTTGTCTCTGTAAACAGGAAAGCAGAATTTTTCATGCCTGTACATGCTAGCCAATCAGACAAGTTGGAGGCGGCTCTGTGCCAGTGGTGTCAGTTTAGACCTGGGTTACCTTTTTATGCTGTGTTCACACACTACAAACGATTTTATCGCTGTATGTCACCAGTGGCTGGCGGTGAGGTCGCTAGTGAGTGTTCCCACTACTGGTCGCCTAGTAACATTAGTGAATGACGTTCACAGATGTTACACCGATATGTTTTTTTTTTTTTTTTTGGCAACAAGCAACTATTGGCAAATTCCGATACCGATATTTGTCACTTGCTCACTAATTTAAAATTGTGTAATTAAAATAGATTACCGTTTTGATCATGTTTTAAAAGTTCAGAAACACATACTTTAAGGTATATTATCTCTGCATCATCAAATATTTATTACATGGACTGGATCCATTTAACATTCAGCAACATAAGACGGCACAAAAAAGAAAAAAAAAGAAAAAAAAACTAAATACAAATAAGACATGACAACCTTCAGAGGTTATTTTTGCTATCAAACATTTCTTAACATTAACTCATTTTTGACATTATTATAGAACATTACATTTTTCTTTAATAAACTCATTCTGTGCATAAATTTTAGCAGCATCTAGAGGTGAATTTGCGAATTGAAATATAGAGAAACTACAGTGGCCAACACAGGACAAAGATGTTGTATGAGACAGCAGAGAGTAGCCAGTCAAGCAAACATGCTCTGAAGAGCAGTTTGTCCATTTAGGGCTGCTGTAGAAACATGCCAGTGCAAAATGACGACTTACACTGCGGGTCCCCTTACATGTTATGTGGATAGAAATGGCTCATTCTAAGGTAATAAAAACATAAAAGTTCATTATGTAAGGTCTTTATACACAACTGAAAACATAGTTATGTATATTATATTGCATTTCTGTCAATTGATCCTTTCTGTGCTACTTCAGAAAGAGATTGACTGCTTTTTCCCTACTAAAGTGAGTGTGACAAACTCTACAGGGCTCAATGCTAAGGATTTTTTCTAGCACAAACAAATTAATACAATATATTGTGTGTGTGTGTGTGTGTGTGTGTGTGTGTGTGTGTGTGTGTGTGTGTGTGTGTGTGTGTGTGTGTGTGTGTAATAAATAAATAAATATATATAATCTAGTTAATTACATACTCTGTGATTAATTAATCTAAATTAATCGCATACATATTTTTTGCTGTGAAAGTATTAAATATTTCAATTCAGTTAATCAATGCAGGGTTTTTCCTGGGTCAAAAATGGTCTTCGGTGGTGACAGACATGGTCATCCACACAAACAGTAAAAAGTGCCCTACTCACGTGATCTGCGAGCCTCATACTGACAATAAAGTATCCGTCACTCTAACTGTAATTCTTTCTTGCCCTCTTTGCAAAAAAAAAAAAAAAAAGTGATTTTATAGCTTTGTAAGAGAAGATGCTTTTTTGCTAAACCTGAAAAGTATTAAAAAGTAGCATTTAGAAGTTATTTTAACTAATAATATAATTTTCTACCATATACAATTGAATGCACCTAGCTAACAACAACTTGCTTTAGGCCGTGTGTCAACCAAAGCATTTTTAGCCAGCTAAAAATGCTAGGTGCTCTGCTTAAAACGCCTGTCTGTGTGGGCTGTGTCTGATTTTGCAGGTAATTCGTTTGACTAAAAATATTGACACAATGTGAAATTACTTGCTATGTATTTTTCGGAGACCAGCAATAATAATTTCTCATTCATTTTGTTCCATTCTCTGCTTGTTAATGTCGTTGTACAGCAAGAATGTTGAGACAGTTGGTCAGAGTTGTATTTATCCCGCCCCTCCACCACTCTGATTGGACGGCTGGCTAAAAAGTGACAGTGATGAGCGCAGTGTTTACTCAAAGTTGAATATTCTTCAATTCGAGGCGACTGGTAAAAAACGCCCAGCTCTCAGCACTTGAGCGTTGAAAGATGCTCAGTGCCTCGTTATGCCCCTGGCGTTTAAAAAACGCGGCGTTCCCATTGAAAACAATTGAAAAAAGTACGCTAGCAGCTGGAAAAAAACGCTTTGGTGGACACACGGCCTTATCCTGGTTTCACCTCACTCCAGTCTAAATTAACTGATTTTATAGGTAGGCCTAATTTACTACACATTGTCATTTAAATAACCTGAAAATATTGTGGATTATTAAGGCTAATTTTACTAACCACTCTTGCTAAATGGGGTAAGCACACTTATGTTCTCATTTCAGAGTTGTTCAAGTAAATGATTCATTATAGACCATGTGGACAGATCAGTTGTTGTCATGATTCATTAAAATGAATCTGTTCAAATTAGTCATTAGGTCGTAAATCGGACATTAGCGGACGTTGACGCGTTGCGTGCGAATTGCGACTGTTATTAGGACATCGCAAAAAATTTGTCAACACAGAAAACACTTCACCACTGGATAGGATTTTCTTTTTGTTTACTGAAAGTGTGGTTTATGTCAGCTGCACGTGCAGGGCGCCTATCAGGGAAGATGAGGTGACGTTCTTTTGAACACTATTCACACCCAGCGGTTATTCAGGATAAACATTCTCTGAATGTGCCTCGTGAAACATGGATTCGGTCTTACGAACTTTTAGCATTGTGTCAATTGATTTCGATTATTATGTATGAGGTAGAGAGAGTGCAAAGACGGTGCTTACTTTGAAGACAGAGAGCTCGCGCGCACGAGGGAGGAGCTCTGCTCGTTCTGTCCATCAGCGCAGCAGTCGTCTCCCTCCTTCATTTTACAGTCGAATGGAGGCTAAACGGCTCCAGGTTCAAAGGTCAATACGGAATGGATTAATCTGCGTTATTTTTTTTTTTTACGCGTTATTTTTTTCTCAGATTAATTAATCGAAATTAACGTGTCATTTTGACAGCCCAAAAAAAATAAAATAAATATATATATATATGTATGTGTATATATATATGTATGTATATATATGTATGTATATATATGTATGTATATATATGTATGTATATATATGTATGTATATATATATGTATGTATATATATATATATATATATATATATATATATATATATATATATATGTATATATGTTAATCCTTATTACTAAAGTTAATCATTCGAGCAGTTTATTTATTTATTTTTATTTATTTTTTGCCATTTGATTAAAAGCACAGATAGTAGCACAGCAGGAATATTAGGCTGTTGTCACTTTAAGACCAAATGCACAGATCCAATATACTGATACTGATACACATGCGTTTTCTTTCTCAACTGTTTACAGGCACTTAAGACATAACTGACTATGTATTTTGACATAATGTTGTGTGAATTTGTAGGTTCAAGCACAAGAAGATGTGAGAGAGAACATGATTCAGTATTTGTGCCTAATTGAGTTCTGTTTTGCGCTTGAATATTTAAATTAAAATCACATACAAATGCAAAACTTTTGTGACGATGCAGCACTGGCCCAAACAGGACGTTGACAGTTTCATCAACTGTCCCGAGTGCCGTTCACGATGGCACAGGACCATCCGGCAGTCCTTATTGTTGACCCCTGCTATATTTTGCACAGATTTTTTTGTTTTGGCCAATTATTTCACCTAGAGAAAAACACTGGATTATGCAACAGACATTATTCAACTCAGTTCCTTCATGCAGTTATTAATAAACTGTCAGTTTGTTATATCAGCCTTTTTCATGCTATAGCCGTCCCTTAATGCAAAAGGTATGACTGCAGTCTAAGTGGAAGAGAGGGGGTACACAGAAGGATGCTAAATACTTCAGGGGGTATGACACTCTAAAAAGTTTGAGAACCACTGCCTTACAGTGTTTTGTTTATTTTTTGGGGTACGGATGCAGTGGGTGGTAACATGTGGTCTCATGTAAAAGCAGTTCCCTTCAGCTTTTTTTGCTTTTTTAGGTGAGAATGTGTGAGTGAACACATGGCCAGAGCTAGAGAAATGATTGTTCTGTCTGCAGACCTTCATGCTGAATAACAACAGGTCCTGTTCTTTTTGTGCACGTATGCGTTTGTGTACACTACGGTCCCTATGGATGGCCAGTAAACAACAGATTTATTTAAAAGATCCTTGGACAAAAAGCAACAGGTAATTAGATCAGCATAGTTTGGCGACTCTCATAGGCTTCCTTTTCAAGGAACCTGGCAACTGTTTTTCTTCAAACTCTTCATCATGCTGGCTGGCACTGCATTAAAAAGCAACAGTGCTATTCATTCGGTGGAGCCCACACAAGTGCCAAAGCCCCCTCCCGTGAAATCTCCCCATTCCCTTGGCCTTAATCAAAGCCCAGAGAGATCTCTCGACATGCCAACCTGTTAACGGACACGCATAAGCTATTATCATCTCTGAGTCATCTTGCAAAGGCCAGGGCTGTCTGCAATTATTATATCTTATAGTATATAGAGTGCAGTACACTCTTGTATGTTGAAATTGCCACAGTATGGGTTGTTGTTTATAGTAGTGCTCCAAATGGCTTGTAAGATTATTGATTTATATTCTTATTTTTCATTGTGTAGTTTGATTAAATTTCAGTTATATATTATATTGAATTTATTTGAATGTAATGCTTCAATTTTTCCAGTACCTGTTTTGCAAAAAATTCAGTTTAAACAAAGGAAATGTAAAGGTAAATATTATATATGTAGAGCACACCAGCTAAGAACAAATAACAGGAACATGATCTTTTACTTTTGCTGTGAAACTTTTAAACGGTCATGAACTAACAATGAACAATATTTTTACAGCATTTATTAATTTAGGTTCATGTTAATGTTAATTTCTACATGTGCTAATCTATTTTTAATGTTTTACTGTAAGTATAAATTACCATTCATTTCTGTTTTTCTAAAGTTAATTTATTTTATGCTGTAAAAAAATTGTTCATTGTTGGTTCATAAAACCTAATGCATTAAAGTCACAATGTAATGGAAGTAGCTGCAGATATTTTCTTTCAAATTGGGGTTTTTCCAGAGTCAGAAATGGTACCCTACCCATATGAACTGCGAGGCTAGTACTAAATCCAAAATAAATGCAAAGAAACGGTTTTTAATATTAACTTGTCCTATTTATTCATGAAATTAAAAAAAAAAAATTATTTAAAAATAATCAATTTAATGCATATTTTCATTATTTTTCATTACAATGATTTGAGATCAGATGAATTATTTGAGACCCCTCCAGTACCCTGTTGAAGACCTCAGATGTAACATTATTCCTATACAGTTCTGTGGCCATGTGTGGTTTGGATGAACATACTAATGGTATCGTGCTTGCTTGTAGCGTGTGCGTGTGTGTGTGTGTGTGTGTGTGTGTGTGTGTGTGTGTGTGTGTGTGTGTGTGTGTGTGTGTGTGTGTGTGTGTGTGTGCATGTGTGTGATGGTGGTCAGTGGTGTGATCCAGGGCAGCGTGGAGCCTGTGGCTGAGACGCAGGCATCGTAAGCACGCAGTGGTGATGTCAGGAGACGCGTGAAACACTGCTGAATAATTGAGACGCACAGCCTGCCGTAGCTCTAAATGGAAAAAGAGGCTAAGACCTTCAGCACTTTCTGCCTCTCCACATCTCTCTCACTCTATCTGACCTCCCTCAGATCAGCTGCAGAATCGCGGCCTTGCCGTATTATCAGGGCCCCAGAATGCTTCCTCACTGCTTGCTGGAGGGTGACTGGCAGAGGCCTGATAAACGTAACAGCACTGCTGTGGTGAATCTTTAATGGAACAAACTGTGAATTTTTAATAAACCCCAGCCAAATGGTGTGTGCGCACAACGGAAATAGAGTGGCTGATGGCGGGGTGTGTGTTGGGACACATTTAAAGAAAAGATACAATTGTGTGCATGTTTATAATGTATGTGTGTAAGTACCATTGAGGGCCAGAGGTGTGAAAGGGAGGGGAGAGATGGTTGTGCACTCGTAAGAGTTTTATGTACTTGTAAGTTAAGCTTGTGTACATGTGTTGGGTTTGTATATGATTCCATGAGGGATCATTCTCAATTGGATAACACCGTTATCCATTTAAGCTGGATAACACCATCAGGTTTTGCATTAAACTAAAACAAGGACAAACCAAATACTAAGATAAACTTTTTAGTTACATCATTGGTGTCAAACTCAGTTACTGGACGCCACTGTCCAGCAGAGTTCAGCTCCAACCCTAATTAAACACACCTGAACTACCCAATCAAGGTCTTCAGGACTACTAGAACTTCCAGGCAGGTGTTTTGGAGCTGGTTGGAGCAAAACTGTGCAACTGTGCATGACAGTAGCCCTTGAGGAGCACATGACACATGTGAGTTACATGGATAATATAGTTTGTAATAAAAACTATGTATTACTCTAATATTTCACAAAATGCAATCATTTTCACTAGCGATAGACTGATTAGGCTAATATTCTGGCATTTAGCCATCTTCTTGAAATTACTGGCTGATTTTTAGGTAATGAGCATTTGTCAATAACCAAGTCCACTTGGCCAATATAAACTATCTTTCAAAAGTTTGATACGATTTTTTTAATGTTTTTAAATGACACCTGTTATGCTAACAAAGGTTTATTTTATTTAATCAAAAATATAGTAAAAAAAAAAACAGTATAATTGTAAAATGTTTTTTTTTTTTTTTCAGGAAAGAATAGATTTGATTAAAAGAATAGTTTACAAGAACAGAATTTCTTTGAAATAGAAATCTTTTGTAACATTATAAATACCACTTTTGATCATTTTATGCATACTTGCTAAAATAAAGCATTAATTTCTTTCTAAAAAAAAAAAAAAACTTACTGAAGAACGGTAGTGTATAATGACATTATATCAACTAGCCACGCCGCTTTTTAAATATCAATATCAGCCATAGAAAAACCCATATTGCTCAACCCCTAATTTTCACTAGTTGTCCCAGTCTTTTGGATTGTATAGTGTGTAACAGGTGTCAGAGGAGAAACTCCAAATGCTCCAAAGTCTACAAAGTCAGTATGACTCCCCATATTGTCTTTGCTGCCTGTTGCACTCTGGTTCCTGGTTACTCCTGTCACTACATATTAATGCACTGGGTCAATACATGTACCAATCTCCTGTCACACCCTTCTCAGATGCCTTGAGTCTACTTTGATGATGTCACCATGTTTCCTGTAACCTTAGATCATGAACTCATAGATAATATTTAATTCCAATTGCTTAGAAAAGGGTGTATGACAAGAAAGCTGCCTTAATTCATCTCGCAAATTAGAATGGGTGACGTTTCTCATTTGCTCAGTATCACTTGCAACCTTAATTAAACAGGATTTAAATTACCAGTGTTGTTCATCAGTGTCCAAATGTTTGCTTTCCTTGACCACATGCATAGGTTATAAGGAATGTTCTTGGATACTAGATTGATCTATCAGTTTTTGGCTGCAATTTAGCTTTAGCTCATGACATAACATACTGAGGGGTGAAAGAATTTTATAGTCCAGATCAATTGCGTATCTATTTTGGGATGGTTTACAACAAAATGCTTACACGATTTTTTTTTTTTTTTTGGCTATAAAAAAAAAATATTTTCACCCAAAAATTACATTTGTCAAGTACTCACCCTCATGTTATCCCAAACCTGTAAGACCTTCATTTGTCTTCGGAACACAAATTAAGATATTTTTGATGAAATCCGAGGGTGTCTGACCCACACATAGGCAGCAACGTTTTTGCACCTTTTGAGGTCTATAAAATAGTCAATGTGACTTCAGTGGTTCAACCTTAATATTATGAAGCGACAAGTATACTTTTTGTGCACAAAAATAACAACTTTATTCAACAAATTTGTCTGTCCCCTGTCATACTGCTACACTATTTTTGTTGCAGAGCTTTTGGGTTTACGTCCGAACGCGGTCTCAGAAATTTTATTTTTTGGTTAACTAACCTTTTAAGTGGTTGGGTTCCAGCATTAGGGATTTTGAAGATGTTAGATTAACATCATAATATACGCTGCACCTACCAATGACAAGTAATTGTCCACTGTTATCGCACAATTAATATCAACACACAAGCTCATTTTCCTCTTCCACATATCTAGAAAACAGGTCTGTCATGCTATTTACACCGCAGGCTGTTCATTTCAAACCAATGAGTGTTGCTTTGTATTTTGAAAGGACATAATGTATTCTATGATATGCATAAGACTGTACCATGTGGCACGCTGTACAAACATTGACACAGATAAACACCATTATTCAGGTGGCTGGCTCGTTGTTTGCAAGGCCCTAAATAATTTATTCATATTTCAGGCTAGAGTCACTATCACCAAGCTGGCGAGGCAGAGCTGAAAGAGTTGTGATCAGTTTTTTACCTGGCAATCTTTACTGAGCTGAGAATTATATTTTTCGGTCATAGACAGCATTCTATTATCCTACAATACACACCATATAAACAAAATAGTTGGTCATCAGGAAAATTTAAAACAATTGATACTGTCATATTCAGTAAATATTGGGATTCTTCTTTTTTTCCATTTCAACAGCTCCATCTCCATTGATCTTTTGGAACAGTGTTTAGAGTTGGATCTTGGACAATATTTTAGGGATTATATGCTCTTGTATTTAACATTACAAGCCAGCAGAGCAGACTGTTATTGACAGTTAACAGAGTAGAATTGTTTTTCATTTTAATCCAGTGATTCTCAAACAGTGAGCTTTAGCAAACGTCCAAGATGACTTAAAATGTAACATTTATTATAAATTTATAATTAAATAATTAACATAATCAAGATTCATATTTCAGTTCTTGAAAACGCTGGAAAAGAAATTAATCATGGTTAATTTACATATTAATTTTTATTTTGTACTTTTGTAATTTTACTTTTATAACAATATATTATTATGGTGGTCCTTTTGAATATTGTCTTGGGCAATGGGGGTCCTTTGGGTCTAAAAGGTTGAGAACCACTGGTTTAATCTTGTCTCTTTCTCTTTTACATTTTTGATGCTGTAGTCCTAAAAGCAATTCTGAAGGGACCATATAAGACTGAGCCCCACCCACAAGTAGTGACCTCCTATACAAGCGTTTGTGTCATCATTAGTGATGTTATTTTGGCCAGTTTTCACCCTCTCCTATAGCTGCAGTCTGTAAGTTTTGCCTTTTTGTTGCCATCTCTGTTCGAAACCTGCAATTGCAGTTATTTGCGGAATTATCACCTTTATGTGGGTTGTGCATCGGCATGGCTCCTCAATGCGAATGAATCTAATGTTTTGAGGAGAATTACATTACTTTCTTTTGCTTTTTCATGCTGAAATAATTTTAGAAATCTAGAATAATTTTGATGGGCTACACCAAGCATACAGCAGGTTAATTTAATTTTGAACCAGTCAGTAAACACTTGACCCTGACAGAATTAAGGGGGAAGTGAATTCACAACTTGGTCATCCTTTATTCTCTCACGCTGTCATGCAGTGGTCATAGGGATTTGTCCTACCTGCTTTGTTTTAACTGCTGGGAATCTGCAGGCGTCTAAAGCACGTAACAGGATAATCCCTGTTGGATCGGGGAGAGAAATGTAGTGACACCCTGGATCAGCAGATGGTCTGATGCGGGACAGACGCGCGGCTTAAGCTCACACTTACACACAAGAAGCACTTCAGCGTACAAAGCCAGACACCCTCCACTTTACACAGAGCAGCTATGATTATCCTTTCTTCCTAGAAAGAGTTGAGCTGAAGGGCTGTGAGTTTGCATACATTGTAAACATTGTTTCCATTAGCCAGTGTTTGGATATTTTGGATTTTAAACGCAGTTACCTAATGAGGAAATAACTGCCAAGAGCCTTTGACGTGATTGCCAGCCCGTTTTAGTTCAGAGGTTAGATTATACGCGTTTGTGAGTGCTGTCTTATTGGGAATTCATATGAGTCCATCAGCAGGGCAATTGTGGTTGACAGTTTTACTGTCCTTTGTTGAATGTTTACCTTTTATCATAGCGTGTCAATATACTTGCACAAAGCACACACGCCCTTCCTAAAAGACTTTATCTTGTGGTTAAGAAAGGTTTTTTGTTGTTTTTTTTTAACCTTCTCAGTGCGTGGATGGTGGTGGTGACAACCCTGTTGGTGGTTGGACTGTTTTCATTCCATGCCTCTCGACAAAAGTATGCAATTGAACTTTGAAATCAATCAGAGGAAAGAGTTTTGAACTGAATCCACTTGAATGAGCATTAGGGATGTGCAAGAGCAGTCGTAATTGACTAGTTGTGTGGTTGAATGATTTTTTAATTTTTCTCGGATGTTCAAGTCGTGATGTAACGGAAGTAGCAATAGATCTTTTTCTGCATTGTGATGTACATCCAAGTGAAACGGATTATCAAAAAAGAAAAAATGTAGGACGCCGACTTGGTTCTATCTGTCTGTTGCTGATTAGATCTAAATGTGTGCTTGCAGTCGATTGTAAAAAAGGGGTGGGGATTTAGTGGTGTACGTCACAAGAGAAGTCTGTCATTTCACCATAAGATTGAGTTAGGACATTTTCTTTAAAAAAATAAAGGGTGAAGGGTGAGTAAATGTAAGCAAAATGTAAATAAATGTATTCTCCAGTACCAGATTAATATGCAGAGACAACTATAAGTCAGCCAATTTAGGTTGATTCCCACAAAATATAAAGAAGCACAAAACTATTATCATATGACATTGTTTTCTTTGATAATTGGTTCTGCAAAAAAACAGACCTTCAGATTATACATGATAACTTTGTTCACAGCAGTTGATTTGAAGTCAGACAGTAATTGCCATTTATTATAGAAGGCGTCGTACATTTGTTTGACAAACAGTGCTTTAATGGCTGTAGCAGCATTGCTTTAAAGGGGATGAATTTAGACGCAACTTCTCTGAAAGCGTTTACCATGCTGACAGTCTAACAACATGCTAAAGTATCCACCAATGCAGAAGTAAGGTGTTTTCTCTGAATGTGCGAGACTTCCAATTTATTAGCTGCCATAGGAAAATAACGAAAAGAATGTCAAAGTGCAGTAGACTGTAAAAATATTTATAATTAAGACAATACATTAAAATAATATGGTAAGAAATACCAGTTTGCAATATCAAGCAGCAAAATGAGCTGTTTTGTACAGCTTAAAATAGCTGGAAGCGAATGACACCGGAAGCCAGACATATTAAATTTACAAATGGCCATGCCTGCTCTTACCTGAAAAATAAGGTGTAGAACATGCTGTCAATTTTTAAAGCACTCTAAACATTAAAGCTAAAACATTTAGAAAAACTAGGATGTCACTAATCAAATGCTCAGTTGGTGGACAGCTAGCTAGCTAGTCAGCCATCCTTTGCTACGCCTCTGAATGCTTGGAAAGCTGGCAAACTTGTTTTGCTCAGGTAATTGAACCATCTCTTGGTTGGTCATTCTTTGACCTTAACCTGAAGTTAACAAATCTGCCTTTCCACAACACCAGGCCTTGATCACCCCACTGATACTGCATTAAGTGAACGCAATCCATCACATACTTACAGAGCTGAGAGAGGAAGCCAGCAGGCTTGGCTTTCTTAGTTTAGCTCATGCCAAGTTAGTAGTGAGTGTCGTTTTCTTTTATTCTGAGAAGTTTCAGCTTCTTGCTGCTGCTGCTGCTGCCCATGTGCTTTATTAATGTGCAGCAGATGAAAGACTCCCTGCCTAACCAATTGAATTAAAAGTAGAATTGTCCATTCTGCCTGTTGATTTCTATTGCATTACTTGTCATCCCCGAAGGAGGACCAGGCATGCAAAATTAGTGTGGCATCATCATGATTGATATTGAAGATTATCAAGACCACTAGGATAAAGTAAACATTGTAGGGATTCTACAGTTGCTTTTTCCCTTTTCAAAGTCTCCATTTGTTATGCTTTTGTTTAATATTTAATATCATATTGAAATATTTCTTTCATCCTTTTATCACAAACCTGTATTATTGTCTTTCTTCTGTTGCTGCTTTTTTCTATACAATAAAAGCCTAAAATGACCAGATGTCAGGATTTAAAAAGACAAAAAGTCCCATTGAAGTTTTAATATTGTGCATAAGTCATGTGGACTAGTAATTTGAAGCCATGAATATATGAATATGTATGAATGGCTGAAAATACTGAACTACAACTATTCAGTGAACAACATATATTTTGGTTTTTTACCTCACACAAAACTATTGCATGGATTTATTGGGACAGTTCACCCAAAAATTATTACTCACCCTCATATTGTTCTAACATAGCTGAATTATCCCTTTAAAAGTCCTGTATGGCTTTGACTTTTATGAATGTATGGCATTTACTTCAAATTATAATGTGCAAGTCATATGAACCAATTTTATTTTTGTTTTAATAATGCTTTTTGTATTTAGAACCTGTTTTTTTTTGTTGTTTTTTTCTGGAGAGGTGTGAACAATCTTCAAAATGGCTTTTTTAATGCTCTACAGAAGAAGTTAAGTCATGCAAGTTTGAATGAACAACATGAATGTTAGTACATGATGACAGAATATCTTGGTTACAGATCTACAACCATACACACATGTATGGTAAAGCCCAGGAACACACCTAACCGATGCCCACGGGTCCAAAGTTGCCCTGACACACCAGACCGACGGCCAAGTAGCACGTCCGTTCTGCGCCTGTGTAAGATGAAATGCCTTTCCGTACAGTGGCAGTAGCTGAACAGCCAATCAGAATGATCAGATGGTCCGACGGGCCGATGAGCTCCGACGCCGATTCAGCATGTGAAACCGGCCGAAAAAAAGCTGACAAAGACACACTTCAGGCGACGGTACGGAACAGAAAACTTAGTCGGCCGATGAACAAAAACTGCCTGATGGCAGACCGTCAGCTTGGTATGTTCCGGGCTTTACTAGAGATGCAACAATTGACCGGACATTAATCGGAAACGGGTGGATTTTGCTCCCAACTCGATTGACAGACGGCCAGTTTTACATTTTATTTTGGCCAATCTCTATTCAGAGGGCTGTTTCATAAAACAAGGTTAGAAAACAAGCCAGGATTATTTTAGTTAGTCAGACTTGTTAACAGAAAATTCTGTTTCATAAAACAAACTTAAATTAATTTAAACTCAGTTACTCTGGCTACTTATGCTGGGAAACTGTCGGGCTAAGCTGATCTCCTCTAACACTGACCAATAGGAACACAATGATATTACAGCTGACTCTCACACATACAATTATTTGACTTTATTAACATTTTAACATTAAGCATTTTTTTATTAAAAGGTAAGGATGATGAACCAAAACATTTAAGGAGAAATTATTTCTTAAAAATTAAGTGTTATATAGCCCACTGAATCATTCTCAGACTTAATACTGACAACAATGGAACCACTTGGGAGAGAACTGTCAGGAGACTTATTTCTTAGCACAAAAGAGGACAGTGGTACAAGAGGATTACCAAATCATTGTTTTAAGTGTGAAAATATAGCAAAAGTAACACAGAAATTCAAAATCATTAGACCTGTGGACAAGGCCACTGAAACAATCAGATCTTCATATTTAAGCTTTCATATAGTGAAGTGTTTTTTTTTGTTTTTGTTTTTTTTTGCTAGACAAAGAGCAGGAGAAATACCAAGCAACTGTTTGAGCCAGCAAAAGCTATGAAAAGAGTGACAGAGTAAGATGCAGCCTGCAGAAATGACATGTGTGGTTGTTGTTCTCACTGGAACTACCCACTGTAGTCAAAGCACAATAAAGTCAGTTAGCCTTTTCCAAGGCCCATATTTAATCTATACTCTGGTCTACAAATGATCGCCTTGCACGTGCTTCAACTTATGGAAGGAATGTGGCGCCGTAAGTTGAATAGGGAAGGCTGTATAGGACATATAAACCATATACATTTGTATTTTTGTAGAAAATGACCAATCGTTTCGCTAGATAAGACCCTCATTCCTCGTCTGGTACCATTTAAATCCCTTTGAAGCTGCACTGAAACTGTAATTTTGACCTTCAATCGTTTGGGCTCCATTGAAGTCCACTATAAGGAGAATAATCCTGGAATGTTTTCATCAAAAACCTTAATTTCTTTTCGACTGAAGAAAGAATGACATGAACATCTTGGATGACATGGGGGTGAGTAAATTATCAGGAAAATTTTATTTAAAAGTGAACTAATCCTTTAAATCTTGAAATTATTCA